>NW_022280047.1:3316669-3327273 GCF_004355925.1 Anarrhichthys ocellatus
CCCCCCCCCCCCCCCCCCCGGCCTCGGCCTCGGCCTCGGTTCTGGCTGCAGCGATTGTGCAAGCTGTTGTATAAGGCAGCTGGTGGTATGCGAGGTATAAGGTCAGTGCCTGGAAAGAACACATGTCATAAGCATCGTTATGTTGTAACTACTTTGCTCCATCTCTCCGTTTAATCTCTCTCTCTCTCCCAACTCTCTGTCAGCCACCCCCATTTGACTCTCTACTTCTTCTCTTTAAGTGTGTAACTGATGTCGTGCAACACTTCCTGGTACTTTTATATCTCTGCAATCTGCCGTTTTTACTTCCCACACTGCTGCATTAAAGGCCGCCGGTTTTAGAGTATGCCAACAGTCTGCAAAGTTTCATACAAAGGAGAAATAACATTTCTGACAAGCGAGGATGAGTTTGATTGTTTATTCACAAAACATTTCAAAAATGAATACAATTCAAACAATGTTGCATATTTGAAAGTCAAAATATTAGTCCGTGAGTAAGTGTCACAGGCTCAGACGCAGTGCAGATCAGGATTTGCAAGCAAAGTCTGTGCTTTATTCCAAGAAGTCCCTGATCGCTGCGCTGGTAAAGAAAAGTAAAGTCCATTTAGACATTTTCAGAACGCCCTCTTCCGGACCAGCATCCTCCTCGTTCCCCTCTAATGAGATCCAGTCCAGCCTCGGCACTTTCGTAAGTCCATTTCTTGCAAAAGTCTCTGCGACCTTGCTCCGCTCAGTTCCCCATCGCCTTGTATCTCAGGCGCCACTTATCATCTATTCATGCACTATATGCAGTACATTCCAAATCCTTCTCAGTGTCCGTCAGGCTTTTCAGTCCACTCCCGCGTTCGCCCCAACCCAGTCCACACTTGACCTCTCAACTTGGAACGCTTCCTCAGGGTGACCCAGAACCAACGTGCCGACCCAGAATGCACTGGAAGGCTGTGCACTTGCAAGGGGGGTGAAGGGGGTGGGGGTTACAGCCACATCCTCTTAATCCAGACATGTGAGGCAGAAAGGCTTGACGCCCCCCCCCACATCCCCAACTGAGGCTCAGCTCCTTGACTTTCTTTTCATCATCTTCATCATCACCATCATCATGTGAAGCATTATAGGTGGAGTGTCACTTCAGCGCTCCTCCAGCGTGATGGTGGGCACCCAGTCGTACACACTGCGGCTCTCCTCACAGAACAGACTCAGCTTGTCCAGAGCGGGGTCTTTCCATGGGTTTGCACTGGGGCTCTGAAATAAATAAAAAAAACGAGACATTTAGAGTCAGGACACAAGAGGCAGACATGAGCTATGCAGACATGCAGTGACTTGGCAGCGTGTGCAGAATATTCAGACAGAGGTGGGGAGTGATGCGTGCATGATTCACCGGCTGCCTAGAGAGTGGGTGCTTCCGGGGAACGTACCGTGACAAGAATGCAATGCGCGTCCTTGGGCTCGCCGGTCTCGCCTGAGCTCACGAGGTCGGCCAGGCGCTCGATGTCGTTGACGCGCACTACGTTGATGTCGTTGTCGAAGCAGAACGCCTGGATGAGGGTGAAGTGGATCTGGAGGGCGATGTCGCACTCGTACTCCTCATCGGTGGCGAGGACGCAGAATGCCACGCTGTCTGGGTCACTGTGGGGAAAGACACGAGCGGGGGGTCAGAACACATTCTTTTCACGCATATGCTTCGAATAAAAAGAAATTAAAAATAAAAGACAATTGCAGTTAAACATGTCGTGGATTGCAATACTTACACATTCATGACTTTCGCAGATTCGTAAACTCCAACTGTCAGGTACTCCTGCTTCTTAGCAGCCACCAGCAGCTCCTCCAGGGCTGCGCCTGCACTTTGCACCCTTGACAGAGACAAATACGCATCATTAGGACACTGAGCACGGTTTTGGTAAACAGGGTACAAACTACAAAGCATCAACCCGGCAGCTTGAACACTGCGTCCTTGTGTAAAATATTTACCTGTCTACGTTTTCCATTGCGTTCTCTTGTCCGCGGATCTCTTCCAGAGTCATAGTTATAATCCAAGCGCGATCGGGATCGTTGCAGTGAACTGAAGCGGTTGCGTGTCTCTCCGTGTATAGTCTCTTGCGTTTATTCTGAGCTCGGAACGGGCGGTGGGTGGATTTATAGCAGATCGGCGTAGTTTCTCGGCAAGGGGCGGTCTTTCCAGCTCATGCGTCCTACCATTGGCTCGGAGCAGCCAGGGAGGGGGTGAGGAAAGCAAAAATCCCCGGGCAGTTATAGTGAGCTTGTTGACAATCCCACGTGGGGCAACATTACAACCTTTCAAGACATTTCCTCCCCTTCTCTCTCTCCACCACCCACCACCGATTCCTGTTTGCCTTGTCAACATCCAACATCACCACGATGAACAAAAAACTTAAAGTCCTGTTGACTGCAGATAGCAGCCTTGTGGTCACGTGCATCTCTGAATATCACGCAGTAGGCTCAATTATATTCTGTCACGTTTGTGACCTATGTATAGTGAGTAAATGGGCTAAATCACACCTTTGGAGGATAAATGTGTTTCAGCATCCCAATTTATTTTCTTATAATAATCTCATTGTTTGCATTGTGATGATCACAGGTGGAGGTCACCGTTTATTCGCCCTGTTATTGATCACGTCATCGCGGAATACCAGGAAGCCTGCCTGTTGTTTGTTGGTTGTATAATTGTTCAGCACCATGTGATGTTTTCCCATGACAGTTATAGCGGACCAACAACAGGTACAAATTGGTATTGAAGAGATAAGAAGTCAAAAGAAAAGGAACGTTTTTTGGGGGAAACAGTGGAATCGGTGGTGAAATGAATCTCTCCCATGATAAACTCTGGAACAATGTTGTGAGGATTGGACTTCCCCAGCGTAGGGGAATCCCTGCGTTCTAGCCCATCTGAACTTTCCCCGGTGTCTGTAGCCTTGCATCACCCTCAATAAACAGCTTGTTGACGGTGCACCTGCACCCTATGAGCCGGTTACTTAACGTGCTGCCGTGTTTGCAGTCTGCTCGGAGAACCGACGAGTGAGACCCGCAAGCGTGGCCCAAACCCCCAAAATAGGGCGAAATGTCTTGATTGATGCGTGTTTGGCAGACTGACCAGAAAAACAGCTTGTTTGCCGGCACACGCCACTTTTTTTTTTGTTCGCCCGTTGAAAGAAAAGCTTTGATTGCCAGTCTGACTAGCTACTTGACGCGTGTCGCTTCTCCCCAAAGAGAGAGAGAGAAAGAAAAGAGCGACCTTTGTGCCACAACAATACGCACGTCCTCCACCTGCCTCCGGCTGCGGGGGGTTTGTGAGTATAGGGCCTATGTGTGCACTTTATGACCCCCTTGCTCCATTCAGTGCCCTGCGGCAGATGCCCGACAGATGCGCGTTTGGCCCCCCTCCCGAAAAGTGCCACGCGCCATGGCCAGTAAGTAGTCTCTTTACAGGCCAGTTGATCTTATCAGTGCGTGACTGCATGTTTACATTCAACATCATTCGCTTTATACACAGATGTGGAAGGTTGTGCACGTTTGCACACCCGCAGGCTGTCTTAACATGAAGATGATGTCTCATATCAACGCTTATCCAGAGTTAATGTAATTCTGCACCAGGGGAAATCTATAGGTGGGCCACGACAAAGTGGGTCTGATTACGGGAATGCTTCTCTATGTTAAAGGTTGTTTTCTTTAAAAGTCTCGTGTTAAACGATGAATCAAATAATAAACCACTCTGACATTTACTCACGCAAATTAAGATGCCATACATGATAGCTGGATCCACACCGTCATGGAGCGGCTGAGAGCGCTCGGTCTCAAGGCATGTGCACGGACGGACGGACGGCGCCACCTGCTGGTCATTGAGCCAGTGACCTTTCCCTCACTTACACTGCTATCGTCTCAACATGTTGAATGATCCCCCATGACTCATAATTCCAACCTCACATATTGCTGAGTCATCAACCAGTCCCCTGCATGTTGTTGTTCCCTGACAGCTGATGTTGCTCCGGTTGTTTTCCCAGACATGTTGCATGTTGAACGGGGGTGAAAATAGAATGATCGTTGTGAGTGAAAAACAGTCTTTGAATGAGCAGTCTGAATTTACAGAGCTGTATGCCCACTCTCCCTCTTTTTATCCATACATGTAAATGAACACTAATCCAATGCACTCATGTGATTCTGTAGCCAGATAAACAACATTACATAAATACTGTTGGAATTTTTATGGCTTTTGCACTTGTGAATGCAGTAAGCAGTTTGGCTAAGATGATAAGGGGAAATCTCTGGCTGGCTGCAAATCCCAATGGAGGATAAATAAGTAACGGTCTCACGACATGACCCTGAGCAAAGCAACAGACAACTAAACACTGTAATGGTCCAAAGCTGTGGCGAACAGTTCCAGACTGTGGTTGTGCTGGCAGCTCTTGAGCACTCATTTGTCTGTGAGAATGTCACTAAATGTCAGTGTGTTGCTGCTAAAGAAGACCATCTTGGAAAAAGAAAGATTGTGGAAGCTGTGACGAGCATTTACATTTTTTTTATTTATAGGTGTACGAGATAAATTTGCAGGGAAATCTTAAATAAAACATCCAAATGTGTCCTGTTTAACGTTTCATCTCAAAGCGAGTCTCGTATGGTCAACAGCCTCCTCAAGTTGTACAGTTCGTGGTGTTCTGCTGTTCCTTCGCCCAATAACACAGATCAAGAAAACTGTTCAGATATATATAAAAAGTTTATTATTATTATAGATGTCCAGACATGTCTTTTACATAAAGACTTCCAATGTACAGAAGAGCCACAATCATTTAAGCATATTCACATGTCATTCCTGGACTTTGTCAAATGACAGTGCATTTGTTCAACATTTAAAATCTCACTGACTCTCGATTATAACAAAAAGTAGTTCCAATACCATTTAGATTCCACGTATACCACCGACGGTAACATAAGAATTAATAGTGACAAAAATGCCTCGCTGACAAAACAGGTCATTGTTTTTTTCAGTACATTTTACTGCAACACGGTTTATATATTACACACAGATGTATTTCAAACCCGTTGTTCGGTGCACACAGGTGCGAAGGTATTCCACACATGTTAAGAAAGATAAGAACTGTCCCATGAAGTTGGAAAAGAGGAGATGGTAGGGGTGGGCTTCGGTTGGCGGACAATGACAAACTCAACGGTTCAGTGTCTTGTTCCATATTTTGCATTATGACATATTTCTTGATTTACTGTACAACATAAAAACAAAGCATTCCAAAAATTTTAAAAAAGAAGCATGGATACCCTTGTTACAAGGGAAATACTAATACTTTACAAGTCTTCTAAATGGCCAAATGTCCTGCAATGGCTTAAGCATTACGGTGGTCAGACAACCACTTTAATCAAGCGTTACGAGCATCGAGCAGCCTATGTTTCTACTATGCGATGGAGCTGTCTGGCTAGTCTGCGGTGCAAACTGTTGAGAGTGCATATTTTCACAATAATTTACTATGGGAGAGTCCTTCATGAGCGTACGTTAATATTTAGATCTGCTAAAGACAGACACGAGCCGAACATAGCCCCAAACCCCTAGAATTTGGCAATAAATAGTGCCATCAAGTAAAACGTCTCTTCTGTCATCAGCACCGCATTGTGCATTGAACATGGGAACCCTCAGTGCTACCTAGGTTGCATGTGGCCTCCAGCGGGACAGGCGTGTAGTTTACCGCGGCGATGTCCTATTCTTTAGGTAGTTTACACTGCTGAAATATGGAAATCTCTCTCCAGTTATTTCAGCCTACTGGAGCACGGACAAAGTGCAAATAAAGTAACAGTAGTACATCAGAAGGTTGTTAGAGGGGAAAAGCAGGGACAGAAAGACTGATCCTAGATCATGATAATTACCGGTATGTTCCCTTCATCCTTTTGTAAGTTTAATCTTCACCTCTGGTACCTAAAACATTAGGAAGATAGCTCCCTCTGCTGGTTGCATTGATCAACATCTCCCCCCCACTACATCTCATCTGAGCGGTGCTGCTGTAGAATGACAGACGGGGGGTTCCGGTCTATCCAGTTATCCTTGGATCCCGCGACCTCGTACGCCACGGCGCCGTCGACGGATCCTTCCTGCAAGGGCCCCGCTCCGCCGGCCGGCCCCGGCTTCATCACCGCGGCCTGAGCGGGGCCGGGGAAGTCCGCCGAGGAGTTGCTGCTGACTCCTGTTTCGGAGTCGGGCTGCTCCACCATCTGGAAGCCGGGTGTGTGATTCTTCTGGCCACCGGCGAAGATGGCTTTGACGTTCTCCACCTCGGCTTGGGGCACTAAGAGAACCTCCTCGTCCTCAGGCTCAAGGTCCCCGAGGTAAGATATGGCATCTGTGCTTTCTGGTGGCATCGAGCGCAAGGTCCGGGAGATGACTGCAACGATGAACGAGAAATGAGTTACCAAAGCTGCGCCGAGGAAAGTATTCAAGAAATCTCAGTCACACAGTAGATAAAATCAATGACACGCCGTCTTGATGAAGCATCGTACAAATTCTGGGTATCGAAAAGTACAGATATGACAGAAGAGAGACTTGTAATTCTTATTTTGAGGTAACTTACTGGAAGACGGTGTGTAGAGCTCCTTCTGTGCTCTGTTTCCGCCGAACGGGTTGACTGACGGGAAGATGATGAGACAGAAAGAGAGCAGGAACACCTGGAGGGCAACCCCAAGGAGAGAGTGAGAGGAAAACTAAAGAGAACAATACTGCAGCATGACAAAGAACTTCATATGGGAGCAATAATCAGGAGAGGAAAGAGGAGCCGTCACATTTACCATAACGCAAGTGCTGGTTGTGCTGGCCTTCATAGTCGACATCTTCACAATTGCCTGTAGCTTCTTCAGCTGCTCGATCAAGGAGCTGTGATGTGCAAGAGGACAAATTCACCCTACCGGCCGTCAGCAGATTCAAAAACACTTTCCAGATACACGTTATTACTTATTAATGCAGAAGAGATATCGCTTACATGTTCTGTTTGTGGAGCATTTGGACTTTCTTCTGTAGTTCCAGGTTGTGTGCAGTACAGATGGCGACCCTGTGGTAGACATTGATTCAGTAATTAGGATATTTATCCAAAAGTGCATAGACTTTTTGAACAACCATAAAAAAGAAGCGCATACAGTTGATCACTGCCAGCATAACTAGTCACGGGGCAACTAGGCTGGAAAAAGTGCTGCTTAGTTCTTCTTTACGTTCTCCCTGCAGTGTGAGTTCTCGAGCGTGATTTAAATAAATGTGTTAAAAGAAATAAGTTGACTGTACGGCTGCAAAGATTAGTAGATTCGTCGATTAGTTGATCTGTAGAAAATCAATCGGCAACTATTTTGATATTCAAATTATTTTCTTAGCAGAAATCCAGAGCACGACCTAGTTCCAAAAATGTCTGCATCAATGGTCAACAGAATCCATTCACTTCTCATTGATAGTCCCTTTTGGCCTCTTCATCTCACCTGTTCTCCAGTCCGTCCACATACACCTTCTTCTTCTTGCGGCTCTCCTGAGCAGACTGCTTGTTGCGGATCTTCCTCCTGACCCTCTTCAAGGTCCTCTCCTCAGCCTGTTACACAGATAGAGGGCGTTCACCATGGCGTTGACATGACAACGTAGATATAGAAAACAGCTTTGAGCAGCTTTGTCGCAAACAGAAAATCAATTTTCTGAATAAATTTTTTAAAAACAAATTCAAATATGGCCAAAAACAATTATTTTGTATCAGCACTTATGTTGCCTGACTAGGCTCATTATTGTACAAACATTTACAACACATGACAGACGTTCTCATCCAGAAGAGTTTACAATGCCGCCAATCAGCTCAAATAAGGAAACGTTTTCAGCATTAACTACCTTTGTGAGCGGCATGTGTGTCGGAATAGTTGCTCCCTCTTTCCCCAAAAGCCGCTTCTCCTCCTCAGTGAGCACAATCTCTTTAAACTGGAACTAAAGAGGGGAAAAGACTTTAATCTCCTGTACAAGACGGTACTACAGATGCAACATGCAAAGAATCAGCAGATCATGTCACAAACATAAATGAGGCATGTAAACTGAAACTTTCCGTCTTCTTCAGGCAATCTCTTTGATTCGACCAGAAAAGCAAGCAACAGAGAACTGAGGATAAGGAGGGAGAACTGACCTGGTCTGCTGCGTTGGCTGGAGTTGAATCCTGTGTCGAGTCGTCCTCTATGGACAAAGTGCAGGGCAGCTCGTCTGTGAAGTCCTCCTCTACTGCCTCACACACCAAGTCATCTGACAGGAGAGAAATACCTTTGAAACGACCGTAATCTGCCCATCTGTTGATAATGTATGCAGCATCGCTCTCACCGAATGTGCACTCAATGCATGCATTTTGTAGGTATTCATCAAGGGGTTGGATAAGTTACAAAATACGAATATACCGTAGCCTATAGAATTCATAAATGACATCAGAATCAGGGGGTTCTTGGACTTAACGTACCCAGATCAATAAAGACATCCGTATCTGGCTTCTCCGCCCTCACACTCTGCAAGACGTCCATGTCCCCGCCTCTGCCCTGCAGCAGAGAGTAGCTGTGATCCGCCTGGACTGTCAAAACCTCCAGGCTCTCCGTCTGCATCTCTCCGGGGCCCAGGGCCGGGTCAGAGTGCACCGGGCTGGGCTGGGAGTAGCGGGGACTGGGCACAACGTCACTATCGCTGCCCTGGGGACTCGGGCACCCCAGGTGGTTGTTGTTTCCAACCCCGGTGCTGCTGTCGTCAGAAATGCCGCTGTCGCTGCCCAAGGGAGAGTGAGAGGGACCGATGGCCTCCATGTTGTACTCTCCCTCTAACAAGCTGGACAGAAAGTCTTCAGTGTCCATTCCTGTCAGCATCTGGGAGAAAACTAAATGTTAGCTTTAAGGCCAAGACTACAGTCTAGACTAGAGTCATCCAACGATAAAGAGGGACAATGTGTGGGTTAATATTGTCTTGGTAAGCAATCTAACCAACTTCATCCAAAGTGCGTATTTCTATTCAGTGAATGAACTCTCACATCTTGCTCCGACAGCCAGGACTCAATGAGTCCACTCTCATCAGCAAAGAGAGGCTCGGTGGATCCATCCAGTCCGTTGTGGAACAGCAGCCCCAACAGGTCTGCTCCATCCATGTCTGGAAGGTCCTCAGTGACTGACATCTGGAGCAACACAGCAGCATGCAGACCACAGCAATGGCATTAACAACTATGTACACATAATATCGGTATGATAATACAACATATGATGCCAGAATAAATGCTGTCTGGGAATGGGTTTTGTCGTTTTTTTTTGTTCTCATAGGCGGCATAACAGTTATGTAGTGCTGAAAACTATTTGCAGATTAATCAGTTGGTTGATAAAAAAATTAAAAAATAATGGGTTGTTTGAAAAATATTTGCCCCACAAGCTGATCTCCATGTGGACACTATTTTGACTGTGTGCGGTTCAGTAGCCACAATATTCAATTGTGCAGTCTTAAGTATGACACATTATGCTTCCAAGTCAGTGAGTCAATAACGCGTATCCTTAAGTGCTGTGTTAACGGCTTCATATTGCATCATTGCCACGTTCCCATCATGACCTCATCTTTTGTTGAGCCCCGCCCCCCACATGCCTTTGTCACAAGATCTGAATTCAATGTCAAAACAAATAAGATGAAGAGCCTTTAGTTCATTCCAGAAAATGAATATTTCTATGCTGCATTGATATAAAAAAAATGTGAATGCAGTCCCGGATGCAGGGTGTCTTTGTTGTCTTACAAAATAAGAGCATTGTCTTGTAGCATAGCCATTGAACACAAAATAAATGACCTCGTTAATGCACTAGCAGTGAACACATACGAGCAATATGATTCATGAGCATTTGATTTTAACGAGCAGGAAAAAATGACTATATTATATACTCCAATAGCAGAAAGAAGGACATGTCTTAGGCTAACGTCGACGAGCAAGCTAGTGTTAGCTTAATAATCCTTAGAGGATCTTTATGAGCAAGAGGGCGTGGTCCCTTGTAACATTAAACACACTGAACACACATTTAACACAGTTCATGTCGACATTACTACTCGTACCGTTCGATGAGAGGCCAGAAAATATCATTCGAGTGAGAGCGTCCGGGTGTCTTTAGGTTTCTCCACTCAGCGTTTCTTCGGCGCTGATAATAGTAGTCTACTGTCACAGCGCTTCCTACAGAAACTACCTTCCAACAAGGCAGAAATTGCGTCATCGCGTAAAGGCGGATATGAGTACGTGAGCTACTTGGGGGATTCTGGGAAATGTAGTGTACAGCACCCTACCACGTATTGTACTCTTGATTGTCTCGCTTTCTGCATACACATGAGCGGCAGCCATAGACTGTGGTGGCAGCAGTTAAATACAGCTAATAGACTAATACACTTATATAAGATGAAGATGATCCTGTAGTGTTATTATTTTCTGATGCCGTTTTGTAAAATACAGCAGAAATGGTATAAAATAATGACCTGCTTGTGATGCCAGTGAAAAAATCTTAAGTGTATTAAACCTTAAAATGATATTGTAAATAAATACATTTGTTTGTATCTATATATGTCTTTGAATACCTTTTAAAGCACTATACAAATAAAA
>NW_022280047.1:3327373-3362613 GCF_004355925.1 Anarrhichthys ocellatus
TAATAACAGAAAATAGAAGGAATATAAACAATACAAAATGAATGAACCACTGAAGTGTCTGGGCTGCTGTTATGTAGCTTGCCGCACACTAGAGTCTGCATTGTGTGATAATATTAATAATAATAATAATAGAAAAAAGAAAGATCCTGGAATAATTGCTCACAAATTACCGGTGAATGTATATCTAGTGTTGAAATGATTACAACACAAAAGCATCATAAATATTTCACAAAAAAGGATGAATGCATTTACATTTTTCAATTTCATTTCATCAACACATGAGCATGAACATGGCATCAGATAGTTAAAGATAATAATAATTACTGAAACTCATTCCGAAAATGTCTGAGTTTGTATTAAAAAGATGTATTTTGCCACATGATCAATAATAAAACTTTGGTGGTTGGTATGTTGGTATTTGTAGTTTAATGACATGAATCTGTTTTGTTTAGGCCACAGGAAAAATAGAGCGAAGTCATTCAGGTAAATCAGTGTAACAGCAGGAACGTCTCATAGAGATACATCACATAATGTAAGATGTGAAATCTCTATTCAAGTTATCACAAACATTAAGGAGTATAATGAAACCAGTCTGGCTGATTTCATAACATGAAAGAAAACTAAGGCATCAAAGAAAAGTGCAATTGAACATGAAGACCCCATGTTTCATGTTCGGGCTGCATGTTTCACCACTTTATCAACTCAGCATCATTTTGTGGATCTCTTTTCCTTTAGATGTATGCTACAGTGATTTCTCATATAGGGCTTATTGGTGTTTGCTGAGCATAGATAGCATGAGCGTGGGCTATAAACATCTGGCCTGCGTGACCCAGATTAAAGTTGTGTATGCCATCTAATCATCATTATGTTTACTCAAATCAATTATACTTCAAAACATTTCCAAATCTCATCAGCACTACAGGTCCCTGCCCAAAAGGGAGACAACAGTGATTCAGCTGCATCAACATTCTCACAGAGACTAATATTACTTAGAAGAAAGATACCAAAGTAAGAAATCCCAGATTTCAGAAGCTCAGTGGGCTTTTTAATCATGATTTAAATTCAAACTGCTGGACTGAATAGCACTTTTTTTAAATTGCTAATAAAGTCCATGTAATTTCACCCCAGACAATGAAGCTAATTAATTCCCAGAGCGAAGCAGAGCACTTTGTCACAGAACCACACAGAGTTTAGACGTGTGCCTCAAGCTACGGTACACTTTTAGCCGTTCCTTTTTCGTCTTTGCTGTTGGTCCGACTGGCTGTGCGACCGCAGGCGCCCTCTCAGCAGCCCGTTTCTTGTGAGCACGGTGCAGCAGGATCCTATAGCACCCTGTGATGGAGCTCCTGCAGTCTTTCCCCTGGTTGTTGAGGATGTGTTCTGCGCTGATTCCCAGCATCTCCAGTGCTGCTTTTACCTCCACCTCTTCCCCCCCCGAGTTCAGATGGATCGCTCTCTGCTAGGTAGAATGGGTCTAGTTTAAAGGGCTCCATGGCATGCGGGAAGTCCACAGGGAGCAGCCACTCGCAGCCCATCATCTGCTCTACCGTGCAGCGGTCAGATGGTGTGGGTTGGAGGATTCCCCTGATCAGCCTCTGGCATGCCTCTGGCACCCACGTGGGCAGGATGTAGGCTCCCTCCAGGATGCATCGCTTCAGCTTGGCCACGGTGTCTGCCCTGAACGGCATGGTGCACGTCACTATGAAGAACAGCATCACCCCCAGGGCCCAGATGTCAACAAAGACGCCGACGTAGTGCTCGTCCCGAAAGAGCTCCGGCGCCGCGTACGGCGGAGAGCCGCAGAACGTGTTGAGAGTCTCGCTGCGGGGGCTCAGTGTGCTGAAGCCAAAGTCCCCGACCTTGACACAGGAGCTGCTGGTGTAGAAGACATTTTCGGCCTTCAGGTCCCGGTGGATGATGTTGTTTTCATGCTGTGGGAGAATCGAGGAGAAACTGCGTTATGTAAGGGCCACCCACTTTTCACGTCACGTACGATGTGGACATTTGAAGCCTCAAGTGCAAATACACTGAGAGTGGACTCAGTCAAGAAGCAGACCTCTCGTGTCCAGCAGTTCAACTTTTAACATTAACAATATTTGGATTTTCATAGATTCTGGATTTGGGGAGATGTTACTTTATGGTTTCTTAATGTGTAAAGCGAACAAATTTCTTTTTGTGGAAAAAGCATATCAGTACGTCATTAATACAAGGAGAATAATTGAATGCGTGTTAAAACATATTTGGGCGGATCTTTAAATCAGAATCAGCTTTATTGGCCATGTATGCATACACGCATACAAGGAATTTTACTCTTTTTTTGTTGCTCTCCACGTACATACACAGAATTTACAAATAAACAGGAAAAAAAATTGTAAAAAATAAAAAAGGACAACAAAAAAAAGTAGAACAGATGTAGGCATAAACATTAACGACTATGTACAATATATAATTTAAATCCAAAAAGTATATATATGAACATAAACCTATAGAACAACAGTGTCAATGGAATTAAGGTGATGGAGGTAAAAGTGCAGTATGACTGATTAATTGTTCAAGGATTAGAGACTCAACATTAATAGACTGAATCCCCACCAGACAGAAATCAATGAGACATTGTTGCCACTGAAATTCTACTGATCCAGCAAAGCTGCTACATGGACAAATCTATAAACATTATTTTCCTAATCTTTTACGATCATACTAACCCTCGTGTATACATATTCTTAGGGATTAACAGAATATGTTGTTTTAATCTATACCATCATTGAGTTTTCCATTATTTTACTTAAACATACCACCTCAATGCAGACTTATATGGACTGACCATGTGTTTCACAGCAGAGAGGATCTGAGCGAAGACGATCTTGCTATTGGTGTCAGAAAGCTTCCCCTCCGTAGAGATCTTGGTGTAGAGCTCCCCTCCTCCTGCGTACTCCAGCACCAGGTGTAACCGTGTCAACGTCTCCACCACCTAAAAGATGAACGACCAGAAAGTCCAGAAAGTCAGAGTGTAGAGATATTGAGAAGTACATCAGACGTTGGGCCAGACGTGGTGATCGTTGAGGAAGCCCATAGGGATCAGATAACGTTGACGTATGAATCAAAATGAGAGTGTGTATGAGTCGAACCTCATAGAGGCGTATGATGTTGGGATGGTGCAGCTTCTCCATGCTAGAGATCTCTCTGGACAGCAGCCTCTGGGTCTTCTGATCCAGCTTGGTTTTGTCTAGGATCTTAATGGCCACTTTGTCTGGTGATGCCAAGGGACAAGATTACGGTCAATGATTGCTGAAAAATGACTAATTTGTATAGAGGAGTCAGTAATACAGATTTCAAAGGATGCAGAGAAATACTTGATAGAGAAAAAAAAAATAAAAATCAACATTGTTTTTGTTTTTAAATCAGGATATAAGTGCTGACATTGTGTTTCTCATTCAAATATTCCCATTTTTCTGAGAAATGATGCATTACACGTGATACATACATGTAGATAGAGGATAGAAAATGTGAGCCTTGCTCAACTCGGCAAACACAGAATTGCTGCAGAAGTTGCCAAGCCCGATGCTCTCCTCTAGATAATGTGATGGAGGATTAGCTGCCCTCAGAAACCAATTGTCTTGATTATGTTCTTTCAGGGGGGGGGGGGGCAAGTCTTCCTTTTAGCCTAAGCTTCAAAAGGAAATGTGCTTTTGCAAATGAAGGAAAATTGCTCTTTTTCAAGTGACTTCAGCTCTGAGCACATATCATGTCATGTCATGTCAGGGTTAAGAATAAATATGACAGGAACACAGCATGCTGAGTTTGTAACATTGTCCGTACCAATTGTACATCCAATAAAGACCTGAATATTTAAAATGTATCAAATTCATACAACTGATATCTTCACTGTATGCTGTTGAATGACTCACAAAGGGACGTCAAATAGACCTCAGGTAACTGAATACAGAAAAGTTCTTAAGAGGCAAAATGGTGTTGAGATATCTAATTGTGCGTCAGTCTGCATTATTCAGGCTGGTATTAGGCTCCCTTTCAGCTGTGACATAGCTTTCAATAGGAGCATTCAAAATACATCGCAGCTCATATTGGTTGAGGATGACTCAGCGATACCACTTACACACACACACGTACACACACACGCACATAGCACGGCACAGACAGGCAGACAAAAGTACATATAACCAAGAAAGATATTGAGCGTGCACACACACACACACACAGACACACAGACAGAGCTACCCACTCCTCCTCTCTTTAGCCTTTGATGAGGCATGCAGCAATTTTAGCCGTCGCTAAGGAAACTGGAGATCTCTAATCAATCCATCTGTTCAAGGGCAGCAGACAGTCTGTCTCTTCGTGGCTGAATCAGCCCCCTGGCCATGGCACACATCACTTTGTAAGTGAATTGCTACATAAGGACACACTTGTTAGTGTTGCAGCCCATTGATGGAAACAGCTCACCGGCCAAATCATCACTTATATCTAATATGATCCAAAAGAGCGAATGGGAGGTTAGCTAAGACTCTTATCATTACAAACGGATGTGTTTGGACCTTTTTAGTGATGGCCAATCAGTCTCCCCTCTATAGAACAGCATTATAGTGTGCAGGATTGCCACTCTTTAATAGACGTGTTCCTGTACTTGAGTGCAGGCGTTTCAGCACTTGCATTTCACTTGTGTCTTGTTCTTTCCTACCTTTGGTGAGCGCATGAATTCCGAGCTTGACATGGGAGAAATTTCCACAGCCAATCTCTCCCCGAATTTTGTAGAAGCCGATCCGTCTGCCCACTGTTATCTCGCGGACCACCCTGTGACCGGATTACACAACAGAAGCTGTAACACTAAATATTCTGTATGATATACACTACAGTGGCGCCATCGTTGAGGAAAATTTCCCCAGCTGGTAAGTCAAAAAAGCAAATTGAAATTTTAAAATGAACATACAGCTACCGAAGGACCTATAAAATAAAGGCGATTACTGCCCCATCTTTTGACCCCTACCTGTCATCCTGGCACATATCCAGGTTCAGCCTTTCCAGTGGCGTGAGGCGGCGGATGGTGGCTCCCTCATCATCTGTGTTGATGTCTGAGCTGTCCTGGCGGCTCCAGCGCGTGCACCTCTGGCCACCGCCGACCACGGCCGTGCCTCCAACCGTGCCTCCGACAGAGTCTCCGTTTGACTCCCCGGCCTCTGGCTCGGAAACTGAGATGCTCCCAGCGGTGCTTGCTGCCCCTGGGCCCCTAGCGCCTGCTGTCCTGGCCCCGGCTTCAGCCCCCTCTGGGCTGTTCTCGGACGGGCAGACAGCAGTCATCCTGCAAGGGACTCCCAGGGGGCTCAGCGTGGGCTTAGCTCATGGCTGACGGTGGTGGAGGACTGGTTGCCCAATAAGGAGAAAAATATAATTTGCTCAATGATTGATGCTCCTGCTATTATGCCAGTGGCTGTAAAATCTACCCTTTTAAACTAAAGGGCAAGATAACAAGAAATAAAATTGCTTCCGCTTCTATTTAACTGCATGGTGAAGTGTCATACATTTATTTTAAGACCACTACAATATATGCTCTATTTTATTGTCTAAACATATCAGATTAACAATAAATGGATTTGCAAAAGTTGAACAGCTAGCAGCAACACAAAATGAACAATTCCTATTCTATCATAGATGCAATATCATTGATGCAATTTAAAAGTTGATATGGAGCAAATTCAGATGGAACAAAAACCTTGACTTACCTTCAGATGTGTGAGCCCTTTAGAACTTAAATTATTTCAGTGTCCTTGCCCAAATCTCATAGCTGTTTAGACAACGGAGTCAATAAACAAATGCTAATGTTTTTTCCTGTATCTCAAAGAAACGGGACAGAGCCTCCAGTCCAAGGACGCGAGCGCATGCTGCATCCAGGCTTTCTCATGAAATCTGCTGCAGCTGCAAATTGTCCGCTCCGCAATGTAATATCAGTTTGTCCTCTGAAGCTTGATGGACATACGGTCTCGTTTATTTCAAGAAAGTCCAGTAGTTAAAGCCTTAGTTTTTTTTTCCTTTTGTGCTGCTGTCAAAGAGAAGGCACTGAGGCTAGAGATCAGACCGACCGTCGAGTCATGCTCACTGTTGTCTCCGGCTTGAAGAGGTCTGCGTAGCTTTAATGGGCTCTTCCGAGTCTCCAGGGGTATAAAGAGGCCACATGTTGAGGAGGAGGGAAGAGGAGCTGGATGGGGGGGTTGGAGGAGAGCGGTTGATAGTGTCAGGGTGCAGCCGTGCTGCGTTTAGTGAGACAACCTGAAGAGAGAAACAAAAAGAAATGTCAGTCATGTTAAATTTGGTGCTCATGCAGCCCTTCCTTTTCTTTTTTTACTGTCTAATTATTGTGCTTTAATCTGTTTTATAGCAATTTTGTAGATCTTTTTTATTCTGGGGCCAAACATCTGTGCAGAACTTTTGGAAATATGTTTTTCCACCCACCACGTTAAAGGGTTTGTGTGCACATGTCAACACAAGTGCAGCATCTGCTTGAGTGTCCGTCTATTGTAATCCGTACTTAATTTAGCGCTCGAGTCCCGCTCCAATTGCCATGGGAGCCAAAATAAACAAATCACTCTCATCACTCTCTACCACCAACAACACACTCGCGACCTAACTTACTCCATTTCGAATGGGGAGCATGAGCGATGACTGTCACTCCCATGTGTGCGAGAGGTACAGTACGTATTAGTTTGTAATTAGGTGATAATTGCTTGTGCTCAGAAAACAACGCTCTAACAATGTCCCGTGAGAGGGAACAGAGAGAGGGGGACTCTGAGGGGAAGGGGAAACTCGATTTTGCAGACATATATGTTTTCAGAATGAGCCAAATCATTATCTTTTGGTGTTCAACAGAATAATAACGTGCACAATTAATACTTCCAGCCAGCTTAAGTCAATTGTTCAACATTCAACTGACACCTGAACTGACAGGGTAACCTGTCACGCATCCACACAATAGCAAAGAGGACAGAGCAGTGGTGCATTTGTGAAGTTCTTGTTTGTATGGAACAAAAACACCTCATTTACTGAGGTGATCCAGTTAAATGTCAACACTAAACAATTGGAAGTATAACTATGGATTAAAAAAAATATTGATATCAGTTATAGTTGCTGTGCAAAAATCTTTTTCCTTTCACTGAAACACAAAAATGATGCAGCAAAGTGCTGTAACATTGAAATGAAACAATCTACAGGGTGTCCAGTTTGACAGTTTCTATCTTAAATAGAAGTGACATAACATGGTGTGTATAAGGCAGGAGCAGAAAGGGTCAACTTAGCGTAACATGGCGCTTTGGAAGGTGTTCTCTCATCCATCTCTACAGCAGGATGAATGAATCTATATTAAAGCCTCGCTGGGAAATCAAAGTGATCGTCTTTTGTGAGGCCCGGCAGTCTCCCAGCCTTCAAACACCTTCCTGCCATGGCTCCATGAATATCTAAGCATTGATCTCAGGCAGACTAAAAGGACTTGCTAAGAGAGGAGAGGCGTCCACTTTACAGCACAAAGCGACAAGCTCCTGAATGCCGTACCAGCCTTTCACATATGTAAATAAAAAGACTAAAAGGACAACCATGCATGAGATAAACAAATCAATAATGAGCAGAGCAATAAAGACTTTTGGGACCTAATCATCATCAGGAAACTGAATTTTTTCAATCTTAAACATATATTGTTGATATACTGACTAAGGATGGCTTAATATGTCTTGGAATACAGCCAGTGCAATGTCACACAGCTTATCAGACACCTGTTTCACATCCGCCCCCTTTCTCCGACTCTATAGGTCCATTTTTAAGCGTATCCTCGCTTGTTCAAACTGCACAACTAACAACTTTTCTGCTGCTCAAAGGTCAAACCAGTTGTCTGCACAGCTGCTGGCTCAGACACTGACACAGGCGCTGGCACCAAGCTCACTTATCCGTAACATCTCCTTCAAACAAAGATAAAAACGCATCTCTAATCTCCTCCTTACACTTTTCTTCCTGCCACAATAATGCCATAATGGTTTAGCTATTTGCACCAGCTGTGGCTTGTTTCAGAAAGCAGGTTTAACAAACTCTGAGCCGTACCCTGAACTCTTGAGTTGATGAACCCTGATATGTTTTCAGCTCCAGAACAGCTGATCCGAGTTAGTTCAAATAACCCCGAGTATATATATCCCAATGTCCCCCTAAATCTAAACCCTGAACCCTCAGGGACTTACTGACGTCATTTGGTGAATGGTTGAGTGTGAGACTGCAAGGGCTTGAAATGGTGTAAATGGGACAGCACTTTATCACATATCATGTTACCATGACGTCAACAAATATGATGTCTACCTGCAGCACCAAACAAACTTTGACATTTAACAAAAGATTGTGGAAATCAGTGGTGTCAGTAGTGTGCGCGATGCGTGGGAGTCGCAAAGGTGCAAGACGAAATACGAAAATAAACCAACACGACATAACTAAACCCAGCCACAACGGGCGTCTGGAGGGGAGAAGCAGAGAGAGTCAGATTTTCTCTTTGTCTTTGCCAAGTATGATACTTTCTAATCTTCATAAACAAATGACTAAAATCTCTTGAAGAGAGCGTGACACACACTCTGCCCTGTTGAGTATAGAGCTTTCAAATAACTAAGTGGATCTACTGAATTACATTAAGTGGTGAGCATCGCCACAGAGGGACAATAGACGCGTAGTAGTTAGCTACCCAGATTGCTTCGTGCTTTGCACGGTGGTTGCTTGGTGATGGACACTGGCCGAGCATGTTTGTTTGACTTCTTCTTTTTTTTTTGGTCATGCTGAGGCTTAGGTACACAGTGTATACAGTGCCCGTGCTAATTATGTGCATGAGCAGACTGATGGATTCATACGCACATGAGCAGACAGACGGAGCAAGAGAGGGCACCAGTGGAAGAATCATAAAAAACCTCACAAATACAGTGCCTTGCTCACACCTGTCTGATCGTCACTTAAAGCTGATATTGACTGTTGAAGCACCTTGATTAATTTTACTTATATTGTGTGTCAAGACAAACTACCCAAGATTAACTAGCTGCAGCTTCACTTGCTTTTTTGTCCGTTTAAAATCATTTAACAAATATTTTGGCTCCTAGTCAAACCATGTACGCAAACTTAATCTTTTTTTTAAAGCTACAAATTTTTCCCACGGGTTACAAGCAAGTCTACATTAAAAAAAGGCCTCTATCATCATGAAGCTTGGCTCCAGATTGCAGATACAAACAGCCAAAATATGTTTTCTCCGCAGGGTAGCAGGGCTCACCCTTAGAGATTCCTCAGTTTTTTCGGGCATGTCCAACTTTTAGGAAACACCAGGGTATACCCAAGACAGGCTGAAGAGATTATTTATCTCATCTGGCTCGGGAACACCCCGGGGTCCCAAAGGAGTAAGCTGTGAAACGTTGCTGGGGGACATGGGACCTTGCTTCGCCTGCTGCTACAGCAACCTGGCTCCGGATAAGCAGCAGAAAATTGGATGAATGTATCCAGTCCTCCCAACTTTGCTGCTTCAAGCTTGAATTACAGACATATAGAGCATTCAACATACAAAATACTCAGTGAATACAACACATAAACAGCCAGCCCTTCATGGGCAAAACACTACCAAGCACAGGTCCCTACTCACCAGACATTCAATCACTTGTCTGAGGATCCCTAAAGAGAAGGCAGAGGGTTTGCCTGGCGCTCTTTGCTTCTGACCACATCAGCAGCCTCTTCACACACTCCAACAACGAAAAAATAAATAAAAAACACGAGAGCCCATCCCCACCAGCTGTGGATCAAGAATTAGACACACATCACAAGCTATGAAACATCTGTCTGTTTTGTCTCTGAAAAGCCCCTCACTTTGCCTCCCGTTCACCTCACGTCCCGGCCGTCATTCCGCCATGTGCTTGTGTCACGTTCTCTTTTTTCACTGCCTCCATGCATTCAAGGACAAAAGGCGACGCACGCACTCACACACACATACACACACACACATACACACGCACCCTTTGCTCGAGCACACAGGCGCGAGCTCTCTCTCTCCACACAAAGCTCCCCAGCGTGTCAATTGAGACGCACGGCTGACAAGAATAAAGAGCTCAACAGTGAAAGAGCTGCAACAATGAAGACTATACGGGCCCTAGGAACAGAGAGGAAGGCCTCTCTGGAATCTATGGGGCAAATATTTCACATTTCCAAAAAGAAAACAAGTCCAAACCAAAGCTGCACTGATCTCTATGAATGCCCTCAAACTACTATTATACTTTACCTGGCTTTGCAAATGGTCAACTGCAACAAATTAACACATGAGGACACTATGCAACCCTTCACCATTGTTTTTACATATATTTTGTTTGACATTTATCTTTTTTATGTTGCATGACTTATCACTATAATGTAGTAAAAAGAAAGAACTGTCTCTGAAGCCTGAACAGGGTGACCATGACGGTGTATGCAGGGAGCACAATAAACACAATGTAGCAGACACTTTAAATCCTGCATCTACCGAAGCAAATCCAAATCTATTCGGTCAATTACTTCTTACTGCTTTAAAGAGCCATCTGAGTGTGCATTTTATTCACGGCCAGCGCTTCAAAGGGGTTTGCATCAAAGAAAGAACACATGAAGCGCAGTGTTTCATGTGCTCTGAGTGATTGGCCATCAAAAGACTTCAAATCAAGAACAAATTGCATTCAGGCGGAAGTAAACAGACCCTCCAAAAAGTGCTATTTTTGCATCAAAGATATGGAAATACTGAGTATTGAGTTTCTAATCCAGGTCACCGGTATAGAATGAGTGGAAAACATTACTGCAATACATTAAAGATTACCTGCCTAATTTGCAAGAAGGCCAAAAGACAAATAAATCATAGTTAAAGACAATATGGAGCATTCGGTTTGCAAAGTCTATGTAATTATGACGTCCAAATCTAGCTGCTGAGTCATACAAATCTCTCCTTTCTCTTTGCAAATAGCAAACAGAAACTTTAACATGCAAATAAAGTGTGTATATGCGATATAAACAGTTCCAGCAGCAGGCTGCCTCCTCTCCTTTCATTATAGCCGCAGGCGAGTACTGGAATAATTTGACAAATGACTGTTTTTATCTTGTAAATCTAATCCGTTTGTGTAAATCATTGCTGAGTTTGTGCAGATATCACTGCTCTCATCAATGACAAGCAAGCTACCCCACCTGTCAAAACTATCCCCAACGGGGCGCTGCATGCGTTATGATGGATGCTGCATTAAGGCAGATAAATCCCCATCAGGGTGCAACAGGTGCCTGAGCATCCCGTGCACACTACACTGTGTTAAAACAGTAAAAGGAGGAGAATCAGCGAGTCACGGCGGTTCATATCTTAAATTGCGCGCACGTCACGTGCGTGCGCAACTGCCAGCTGACTCGTTGTGATACTTTTTCAGAAGTGGTGCAATGGATTTAACGACAAAACATGCTACATTTAAGTTCAATACAATTTAAAAAATGGACCACGAGATTATGAAATAACTATGTATCGGTCGCATTGAGCTCGAGCACCTTCAGGTCATTTTAAAAGGTACTCATTCGCCATATATTTAGTGTCTGTGATGTGTTAGAATTTAAATGCATTTGCGAAAAATATTGCAAACACAAACCTGCTTTCGAGTAAACAAACCACGCAGTGCATTCATTAAGTGATTTGACTGTCGGTGTTCAGTGACAGTCAATAGTTAACACCTCCTCACGGCAGCAGGCCATTCGGCGCAGCTCTCTAATCCTGTCAGCACGGAAAGACGTTACATTCAGGAATGTGTCTTACTTGTGCGGATATGTTCGCGAGCCCCGTGGCGACCAGCTTCACCGACCCCGCCGTGACATCACCTCCGTCCGGCAGCCCGGTGACACTGAGCTCCCCGGTTCCGCCGCAGCTGCTCCCCGGTTCAGTCTGTTGGGAAGGAAAGCCGCTTGTCTGGCAGGTGAAACGACCAATGGGCGGCGGGCTTGGTAGTCGACCGTGCATCTCTTATCCAATCAGAGGCGAGAGTTATAGCTCGAGCCGCGGGATCACTTTGGTGGTTCAGTACCACGGGAGCTGTCCAGAGCAGGAGGCGGCGTAACCTAAACCTGTGTGTGTCACGCACCGTGGTTCACCTGCCAGGCTATTAGCACAGCAGAGGTTCAAAGTGGGGTCAGGGGACCAGCGGGAGGTCGTAACAAGAGGTGTCTCGAGCTCACTATTCTTGTGTGTGACCGTCTTATTTGATATAAAAATGTGTGTACCTGCGCCAAAACCTTATCAAATTGACTAAAACAAATCAAGGTCCACTTAGCCTTTCATGGGTCTTTCATCTGAATCTCCACGGTCTTCCTCAGTGGATGGCTTTTGTTCAATTGACATGGACTGTTGAAAACATGTCCGTCCAGAATGGGTTAAAGTCAACGTTTGCAGAACGTTCCCTGAACTCGATATTGTTGCAAAAAAAAAGTGGTCAATTTTGACCCAGACCAAGACATCCCTCATAGTAATTGTCTATACCAAATTTTAAACTACAGATCTATTTAGAATGTCTAAATAGCCTATGTCTCATTAATACATGTATGATTAATCCTTAATAAATGTTTCAGAGAGCAGGGACAGAGTATTTTTTAAGTTTTACAACATTCGTTTTTGGAGAAAAACACTATTACACATTAGCATGTCCTGTTTTACAGAAGACATAAAAACATAAAAGCCATATTGATATAAATTAGTGCTGGGCAACGATTACAATTTTGAATGGCGATTAATCGCGTGATTTTCTGAATTCCCCCTATGGAGATCAATAAAGGTCCATCTTATCTTATCTATAGTGTAAAGTAAATGTAGTTTCCATCAACCACTGTCAGTTAGTCATGCCTTTGTGCTATTTTGTGTTTTTTATTATTTTTTTTATTTAAACATATTGATGTCTACATGTACAGTATGTGCCTTGTGTCTAAGTTTAACTTGAGACAAAACAAATAAATTAATGAAAGGAATAAATAAAAACATAAATATATTAGTGCTAGGCAATGATTACAATTTTTAATCGCGATTAATCGCATTGTTATGCGCAAAATTCAATAATGAATTCAAAAGTAGTGTATTGCTCACTTTTATTTTAAAGTACTGCTATATGAACAAAAGTGCAATAACATTTGGTTTGCAAACACTTTAAACAAATAAGGTGCTTTTTAACAGCAGTATTCTCTTTACACAGTAGCAGTTCAAATACAGTTATAATGATTCTGATAATAGATATTCAGCTGGTGTTGACAACATTATTTTCATGTGTGTAAGAGATGCAATTTGAAATATACACCTTGAAAACTGCAAACCTATCTACGTCATGTTTTTTCTTTTTGTTATGTTTGTTAAATTCTCAGTAGCGATAACTAAATGATATGCTTATTATACATATTCCAAACAAAAAAACTTTAAAAACTAAAAAAATAATTTAGATGAATCATTTCTTTTTTGCTTTTTTTGATATTTAGGTCAGACACATATGCAACGCTGATTACCGTAATAAGTATGGTATTTGTTATAAATCTACATTGGTACATAGAGGGTAATAAGAAGCTGTACAGGGAGGGACTTAGGACCCAGCGGGGTGTAGGTGAAGGAAACAGGAAGAGACCGAAGATACCCCACACAAACACAGCTGTTCACCGTTCGCTGCCGGTTTTTGTGTTAAAAATGTCGCTTAATATTAAAAAAACTGCGTTAACGCGCGATAAAATAATTGTCGGCGTTAATTAATTAATGCGTTAAAGCAATAATAACGCGTTAACTTGTCAATATTAATTCAACATTTACCACTTAGAACACAACCAAAAATGATGTTGCCACTAAAGCCACTAGAGGGCGCTGTACTCCAGAGAAAGCTAGTGGGACGTAAAGAGCGAAGCAAAGTGAAATCCTTCTTTTCGAGTGGCTAACCTGTGGAGCGTTAGTTGTTTTCCGTGTAAGTAAATATGTTCTAAATGTTATTTCTGTACAAAATGATCGAAAGATGTACATTAATATGTGTGTATAGAAGTCAGGAAATGTGTTTTTGACGCTAAATGCGCCGATGGTGATTTAATTGGTCCGATGGTTACAGATGTTATCAACACGTGTTGAGCGTTCAGGAGAGAACTACAAAGCTAATATCGTTTAGCATTTTAAAACCATCCTACATACATTCTATGCATTCTGTTATCCTTCATGTTTAAGAACATTTAATGTGTGTGTACTGTACTGAAAATGTTTATTTTCGTTTATGTAGTGCTGTATGGGATTGGTGTGCGTGGCCGCCAAATGTGCATTTGAGCTAGCACAAAGATTAGATGTTGTGAGTATATTGCGATATATATATATATATATATATATATATATATATATTCTCTTTGTTAATGGACCTAATGTTTCATGTTCTTAATTAACTGTATGGTGTTTTTTTTTTTCTTTTCTTTTTGTACAAACAGAAGAGTTACCACTACAGTTATTTATGTATTGACAGTGTGCACTAGATTGATGCACTGTACAGGTTACTGACCAGGGTTTTGAAGGGAGACAGTGTTACAGTGTAACTTTAAATGTACAGGGAAATCTTTGTTAAATCTATCACCAGTTTAACATCCCCAATTTCTTTAATACTACTCTCTCTTTTAAGCAGACCAGACCAAGGTTTCTCCCCATGATGATCATGAACATGCTGCCAACAGCCTCGAGTTGGTTTTGAGGAGCTGCAGCATTAATTAAAGAAAAAGCTGAAACTTATACTGACAACCAAAGTGTGTATTTCTTTTATCTCAAATGAGGCTTTCTAGTTCGAGCTTTGCAGAGAGAGTAACAAACAACCCCCTCCTCCGCTTTGCTGCTGTCCAATCACATGAAAGCGTGTTAACTCCTCCCTCTTCTTCCTGCAGAGAAACAGCCAGCTCACACAACAGCCTCTGCCACGAGGAGAGAACGGCTCAGAAAAGGAGTTCATGTGGACCAGGAAACCTTCTCTTGATGCATCTGATCTACTGAAGGACCTGGTGACTATTCCCTGTGGACACTGCTACTTGTGAAAGAACTCCCGATAGTAAATACATGATTTCATTTATGTTCTAATCTTCACTGACAGGGAAACATTTACTGTCCCTTTAAGAGAAAACTCCTCCTCCCTGGAATGCAGGAGCTTGTCGTCTTGTCCCCTCCCCCTCACTGATATGCAAGTGTGAATATGGATGTAACCAACATCTAGTAGGGCAGGACGAGCCCCATTCAGTGAAGAACAAAAGGCAGAGAGTTTGAGTTAAGCCGGTCTAGAGAAACTCTGTCAAGTCACTGTGACCAGTGGATATGGATCCGAAAAGGATTAAACTGGACAAGGCAATCTGGTCTTGTTGCATCTGTCTGGATCTACTGAAGGAGCCGGTGACTATTCCCTGTGGACACAGTTACTGCATGAACTGTATTAAAACCCACTGGGACAAAGAGGATGGGAAGAAACTCCACAGCTGCCCTCAGTGTAGGCAGAGCTTCACACCGAGACCTGTCCTGGTGAAAAACACCATGTTAGCAGATTTAGTGGAGGAGCTGAAGAAGACTGGACTCCAAGCTGCTCCTGCTGATCACTGCTATGCTGGACCTGAAGATGTGGCCTGTGATGTCTGCACTGGGAGGAAACTGAAAGCCATCAAGTCCTGTCTTGTCTGTCTGGTTTCTTACTGTGAGAAACACCTTCAGCCTCATTTGAAAAACACTGCCTTTGAAAAACACAGGCTGGTGGACCCCTCCAACAAGCTCCAGGAGAACATCTGCTCTCGTCACAATGAGGTGATGAGGATTTTCTGTCGCACCGATCAGCAGTGTATCTGTTATCTCTGCTTAATGGGTGAACATAAAGGCCACGACACAGTCTCAGCTGTAGCAGAAAAAGGTGAGAGGCAGAGAGAGCTGGAGGTGAGTCAACGAAACATCCAGCAGAGAATCCAGGACAGGGAGAAAAATGTGAAGCTGCTGCAACAGGAGGAGGAGAAAATCAATCTATCTGCTGATAAATCGGTGGAGGACAATGAGAAGGTCTTCACTGAGCTGATCCGTCTCATCGAGAAAAGAAGCTCCGATGTGAAGCAGCAGGTCAGATCCCAGCAGAGAACCGAAGTGAGTCGAGTCAAAGAGCTTCAGGAGAAGCTGGAGCAGGAGATCACTGAGCTGAAGAGGAACGACGCTGAGCTGAAGAAGCTGGAGCACACAGAGGATTACAACCAGTTTCTACACAACTGCCCCTCACTGTCACCACTCTGTGAGTCTACAGACTCATCCAGCATCGAGGTTAGTCCTCTGAGCTACTTTGAGGACATGACAGCGGCCGTGTCAGAAGTCAGAGATAAACTACAGGACGTTCTGAGAGAGAAGTGGACAAATGCCTCACTGACGGTGACTATAGTGGATGTTTTACGCTCACAATCAGAGCCCAAGACCAGAGCTGGATTCTTAAAATATTCACGTCAAATCACACTTGATCCAAACACAGTAAACCCATATCTGTTATTATCTGATGGAAACAGAAAAGTAACAGTTCTGAATCAAAAACAGTCTTATCCTAGTCACCCAGACAGATTCACTCATTATGGTCAGGTCCTGAGTAGACAGACTCTTACTGGACCGTGTTACTGGGAGGTGGAGTGGAGAGGAAGAGGAGTTAATGTAGCAGTTACATACAAGAATATCATCAGAATAGGGGGGAAGAGTGAATGTGGATTTGGATGGAATGACAAATCTTGGGCATTAAGAATTGACAAAAACAGTTACTCTTTTGTGCACAACAAAGTAGATACTCCCGTCTCAGGTCCTCAGTCCTCCAGATTAGGAGTGTACCTGGATCACAGTGCAGGTATTCTGTCTTTCTACAGCGTCTCTGAAACCATGACTCTCCTCCACAGAGTCCAGACCACATTCACTCAGCCTCTCTATGCCGGACTTTTGCCTTTTATTTCTGCAGCCACTGCTGAGTTGTGTAAACTAAAATAGACGGAAGTCCTTTAATTAAGGGTTAAACTCTGCGTTTGAACTCATTTTGCCTCCATGTTTGTTGCTGACAGCTGATTGTTGTGGCTGTCAGTCAAACATTATGGGTGGTACTTTGACATCTTCTCATTAGTTGTTCTGTAAATGTTTGAGTTTCTTTAGGTGGAGCTCCTTCCTGTCTGTTTAGCCGTGGAGGCTATCTCTGCTCATGATGACGTTTGTTTACCTGAACTGACATTTTCTCTGCATGAACATTTCAACTTCTCTGAGCTCTAAATGTTTGATGAATATTTGTATTGATGCTTTTATTTTGTTGTTTCTCTTCCACTGCGTGAATATTAAGAGAGAAAACACCAGACGAAGACATTGTGTTCTCGCTACCTCGTAGATTTGTAAAGAAATCCATCATTTACATTTTTAAGTTCATTACAATCGTTGAGGACTTTATACGTTGTTCTCTTTAACGTAGCTGAGATTCTGTTCATGAAATCATTGATCAAGTGTCATTTAACAGACTGTACCGATGGGATGTGTGAACAAACTGAATGTTTACATGATGAATAAACAAACATGAACGAAGTATTTCCTTCTTGTCTTCATTCCAGGGTCAGCATACCATCTTCAGATCGAGGGCCTGTTGCACATTAAATCTTGCCCCCCCACACACACACACACCACCACCCTCCCAACCCAAATTGATTCAAATTTGTTACTTTGTAGATTATTTTATTACATTGCAGGTGCAGATCTTGTGTCTGTGACAAGGCACACTCTGACCTGTGGTTGACGTCTGTTCCCTTTGTGCCCCATGATCACTCCTGTGCTGTTTTACTGTTTCGAGGCTCCCCCATGCCCCTTCAAAGACCAGCAGGTGTCTGTCTCTGCGGGAACCTGGGAAAATGTCATGGGAACACGGACAGTTCTTGTGACATTTTCGAGGTCCCCCTTGAACTCTGTCACCACTGTCACACAAACATGGCCTGTATGGTTTCAGTTTCAAGATTCCCCTAAAACCACCATTTCCCTTGATTTGACCCACACTGGTAGATCTAAAATCCATCTCAATAGATACGGGTCAAATTTGACCCGAAACAGCCTCAATGTAGAAACATTTGTAGGACCTGTACAACAGTAAAACAATTTAAAATATTTTCATTTTTGTGTATTTTGGGTCACTTTAGGAAAAGTCATCAAATTTGCTGTCAAATGTCAAAACAGGTCAAATGTGACCCGAACAGTATGTAAGGGTTAAGAAAACGGCATTCAGCTAACGCCAACAGAACCACATTTTTTTAGCAGAAAGGAATTGTCGTCCTTTCATTCAAAGTTTCTTAATATTGCAATTTTCGCATGTCCAAATTGCCAAGAATTCGAGAGAGAGAAACACTCAATGGTGTCCCAAGAAATGAAATCAAGTCAAGTAGATGCCATAAGCGGTTCACGAGATATTGCAGTTATGACTATTTAGTGTGTACTTATCTGCCTGTTGTGTGTCATGGGACATTTGAGTATTTGAGATGATTCTAAAATTGTAATCCTTGGGATTCCTCATTAATCAGCACATCTGAAAGAGCCTCTTGGATGAGTGGAAAAACATCTTCAACTTTACAACTAACTTCAGTGTTTAACTTTAAAAAAGAAATAAAAAATCTTCTCCCAATTTAGGAACTTTATTTTTGAAACAAAAAAAAGTTTTCTAAAATGGATTAATCTGCATTCGACCAACTTCCTCAAAACTGCATAGGTTTTTGTTATCCACTGGGGGGGCAAAGAAAACAAGCTGTAACAACAACATGGGCACTTAACCAGTCAGCTGATGAAGTGATGCAGAGCAGGTTTAAGAAAAAAGGAAAAAACTGATTGTGAAAGTAAGACTATAATGATCTCAAACAGAGGTTCTTTTAGATAATCAACTCAGTAGATGGATGCAAGACTAGGAGCCCATGCTGGAAACCAACTTTATTTCATTTTTCCTACAAAAACACCCAAATTCAATATGAAAATAAGCTTAAACAAAACTGTAGCATTAGCACTGAGGAAATCCAGCACCATACGTATGCAGCAACAAGAACCTGTCAATCATTATCAAATTGTCTTGGCAAGTGACCCAAACTAAAAGAACATTATTCAATCGGATGTAAAATAAGGACACAAAGAAACAAAAAAAATTTTGATTGAAACAGTGAAGAGTCATCGAAAATATGTGATATGATGACAAACGGCTTAAAAATAAATACAGGATCAGTAGCGGGAAATGATACGTCTCCGTAGCTCTGTCCATAAGGTCAGAGAGTGAGAGAAGTTGGAAACGGAGTCATTGGATGTGATGGCAGACAGCAGGACATGTTGAGGTAACATGCTGTATCTCACATGCATTGTTCTTTATGTCAAAATATCTCAGCTACCAGGAAACCGCAGCCGCTCAGGACTGTAAGAGTGTCCTGCAGGTCCTTTATGACACAGTCCTTTTTTCACATTCTCATACAGCCACTGCTTGCTCCGCCTCCTCGACGCTCACCACTTCGCCCTCCATCTCCACTTCCACCTGAGAGTTCACCACCTGCTGCCCGTCGACTTCAGTCGTGGTCACGTGCACCACCTGGATCTGCACCCCGGCCTGCTTTAGTCTCTCCACGTCCTCCTCGCACATCTCCGCCACCCCTCCGTCCTCCACCACCACGGTCGCCGTCTCCTCCATCTCCATCACGTCCACGTGCTCCACCTGGATGCCGTCGTCCAGCAGTACCGTTTCGGCTCCTTCTATGCTCTGCGTTGCGATGGCGAGGCTGGCGGTGTCAGCGTTGTTGCTGACCAGTTCTTCCACTGTCTTGACCTCAATGGAATGGATGTGTTTGAGGTGGGCCTTTAGGTCTTTTGGGTGGGTGAACCACATGTCACACATGGTACAGTGGTTGGGCTTGTCGCCCGTGTGGCTCACAAGATGGTCTTTGAATTGGTCCCAGCTGTTGAATACACTGCTGCAGACCTGATGAGGGAGAAAACAGTGGGGTCACATAGGAACTGTGGGTGTCTATTAAAACAAAAACCCATCACATGCCTGGAGCCCACGGTGAGGTCATCACTTATCTCTAGTGTCAGACCAGCAGTCCAAAAACTAAAATCTTCTGTTAACTAATGTAAGACCAAACAAAAGCAACATATTCTTTCAAGAATTTGGATGAAACCATCAATTATTTGACATTTTTGCTTAAAAAATGTCTCCAACATTTTATCAATTGTTTAAGAAGTTGCCCAAAAATCTATCAATCAGCTCTACTTCATTCCTTTGTTTACTTGTAAACATTAATGGACAGCTGTGATGGAAACTAGACCTTTTTAATACAGGAATACATCATTCACCAGTGAAGCATATCTGGCCCATAGTGGATCAAGTCGACTACCCGAAATCGGCAGATATTCAATATGAAATGACTTGCATTAGGAGGAAACGCATGACTGAGTCATCGTTCATTTCTCAAGGTAAACTACCACAATCTAAACTGTGACATTACATTAGTACATTACATATTCAAGTAAGTCTGCACACTAAATGAGGCATATATCAGAATCTGGGGTGGTATATCAGAAATGCGGTTTGCTAAATGTGAGGTTGCTGTCAACAAATCACTCATAGTGTCACAAAATCCAAACTGCTTCTTCATCACCGAGTCATGGCTCACTAATGATGACCTCTCCCCTCTCCTTGAAGCCACCTTCTTCAGGCAACTCTCACTCTCATCAACCCTGGTCGCAGGCACGAGGTGGCGGGGATGCCCTAACTGACATAAATGCCCCCAAGAGCTCTATTCGTCCTCTTTTGATAGATAACACCCTGCCGGTCTTCGGTCTACTAATATACAGATTTGTCAGACAAATATTGAGTTCTCTGATCTCCTCTCCCACATCTGCATTCAGTGAAATATATATATGTATTTATTTTTTTTCTACTGTAGACAGTGCACTGGCAGGGCCTTGATTCTGGACAAGCTGTACCTGGCATTCGTAGAGTTTCTTGCGTCCTTTCTTGGCTCCGGCCCCATTCTGACAGGCTGCCATATGGCACTTCAGTGTGCTGTTCCGTGCAAATCGCTCGTGGCAATCTGGACACTCGTATGGTTTTTCACCTGCAGATAGACATATAAAGCCAAGTATGCATTTCAATACTAGATGAGTAACGACAAGTCAACGACGCGTAATTATGATCGTAGGAAAAATCGACACTGAACACCACCAGCGTTATTGTGTTTTCATTCTCACCAGTGTGCTTCCGCAAGTGCTCCTTAAAGTGGCCGAAGTGGTCAAAGTGCTTCTTGCAGTATTCACAGACGTGCACTCTCTTCTGGGGTTTCTGGTTCCGCGACAGCTCTTCTGCGTCAAAATGAAACGTGGTGATGTGCTGCTTCAAGGCGCCCTCCCGCGTGTAGGCTTTCCCGCAGTGGTTGCACACGTGGGGTTTTTCCAGCGAGCCCAGGTGTGTTTTCAAGTGCTGTTTCAGGTGGTAGTACAGCTTGAAGCTGCGATCGCACTTGTTGCAGCGGAACATGTTGTCCACTTGGGAAATCTGGACCTCTACGACCTCGACATTCTCCAGCACCTTGGAGGCAGTCACCGTTTCCTCCTGATACACCACCTCCTGACGAGCGCGAACACAGGCAAGGCAGGGTTAAGCCTCTCACATCTAGAACTCTTACTGTATACACATAGTTTACCAATTAATAAACAAGAGAGCATGACACTCTCGCTCAAACGAAGCTCTGTGCTAATACAAGTCCGTATACCTCGTCTATTCCTCCCTTCTTCAGGACCTGTAGCGTAGGTTCCCCTTGCTGATACTTGCTGGTTATGTCAGCGAGCAGAGCCAAAGCAGAGTCGTCGGACGCCGCCTGAGCATTCTTTGCCGCGTCGACCACCTCCTCCAGTCCGGTCTCCTCCACCTCGATGGCCCCATCCCCTATCACCTCAATCTCCACCTGGAGCACATGGAAAACATTCAGTCCTGACAATTAAATGTGTGCACTTCATACATTAGGTAGTTGTTATAACAAAGGATGAATGTTAGTGGTAGAAAAAAGTACAGATATGTTTTTTAGGCAATCTTAATCTACTGCTTTGCAAGGAATTATAGCTCTTTGAGTGTGACCACCATGGACGTACTGACCTGCTCCCCTTCCACTGAAGGTAGGGTTTCTGTAATCACATTAAATGTCTCCGCAATCTTCCTCTTTTTACCTTTGCTCTTTGCCGTCAGGGAGGGATTCTCATTTATCCTACAAGAGAGGACAAGCTGTTGGTGAGAGGTAACAATGTTCATACCAAGGAGTGCTGAGGCAAATTCCTTTTTAGATCATAAAAAAGGGTTCAATTTCATTTGGAAATGACATCATTTATATTCTGACAGTGATCATCTGCAGCGGTAAGTGAATCGAGACTCACTTGACGTTGAGCGCTTTGATGGCTTCCTGCATCTGGAGGTATTCAGCGGCCTTCCAGACATCGAAGGCCTCTTCTTCTCCGACTACAACTAGTGTCGCCGTGTACGTGAACTCCATCAGCAGGCTAAAGGCTGTGTTACTCACTCCTGACAAGAGAATGACAGAGCAGCAATGGTGAATGAAAGCTGTTCGACGTTACACAGTAACGAACACAGGAAAACATATCTTTGGAACATTACATTAATGACTAAATTAATCTGGGAATTACCTCTTCTTTAGTGTGGATTTACTTCAACTGAAGAACTGTCTGACTACTTTATCAAAATTCTAATTAAAGCACAGAATACCTTCTATCTCCACCAGCGGCTCCTGGGTGAAATCTTGGAAGAACGTATGGAAAAACTGACTGCATGCGGCTAACACTGCTTTATGGGCTCTGAACTGGTGTCCTGCAAGAGAGACCGGAGACACGGACATAAGAAGCATTGTTTAGGAATTTCACTAAGACACCACAAAGATGACCTGCAATAAATGCCTACTTACCATCCACAATCAAGGTAATGTCTGTGAACTGGTCCAGCTGTCGCTGTTCATTAAGTTTGTCCATCATGACTTTGTAATGCGCTGGGTACTCGTCGCCTCGCTCCAGCTCCTGCTCCTGCTCCACCTCAGCCGCCATCATTGACCGTATCGTTTGGTGCTGATAAACAAAAGAGAAAATAAGATTAATTAACTATTTTGGGCAGTCTGTTTATGATTCCATATCTTGACTGCTATTTATATACGGCTGTAGATTCATCTACATCACCCCTACAGTGATACTCTCCCTGGGCAGACTCACTTGGATGCAAAAGTTTGGGTGACATCCGTGCCGTGGCAGCAGTGATGTCCACACAGACCAAATCTGTGACCTCAGTGAGTGCAGCCTGACACGAGATTTATGTTTGTAACCTCTCCTGAAACACCGCACTACAGTTCAACTGAACCTCAATAGCAATATGACACAATGAGACAACTTCTGACCAACCTGACATGTCCCTGCAAGTGACTTTGGAATTGCTTTAAGAGTCAGATTTTACACAGTGAGGGAGCCGACACACAGGAAGAAAATGTTTCATCAATGGGGACAACTTTCTGAATATTGTCAACAGTTGAAGTATGCAGTCAGTTTAAACCACCATAGCTTTCAATGTGATCATTGTGTCCAAAAGAAAGTGTGTGAAGAGAACCATATATTATTAAAGGACATGTCGAGTGAGTGTGTGCATCACTGAATTTGCAGTTTTAGAGCACAACTGGCAGCCCAACGAAGGCAGACTGTAATTAAACTGTACTGGGTTGAAGGAAGTGAACTTATCTGACATACGAGTTACACTTACCAAAAACGAAATAAAACAAAAAATGAAATAAAAGTGTAAAATTATTATTTTTAAACACCCCGGTTATTTGTAATAACGGACCCTTGCGTGGCACACGAGGAGACCAGCAAAGAATTCAACGAATGACCCCACACGTTTGTTCGTTTAGCTAACGTGAACACCTTTGCTAGTACATCTCGATGCTAGCTTAACTAGCACAACATACAATCCCGCCCCCGAAAGAAAATCAAAACAAGTCATGTCACATGCCCCAGACATGTATGTAATCAAAGCCGAACTCACCGGGACTAGACATACCAATGTAATCGTTTCGATACTGGAACATGAAGGAAATAAACATGCTACAACCCCAGAGGGTCGAAGGTAACGGGCCTCCTAGCACACTCGCCATTTCGCGTTTGACAATCAACATTACGTCATCAAACCGCGCATTAAAATACACTTTTCCCAGATAGGTTTCCTAATTATAACCGCCGTGGGTCAAAATACACGTCACAAACCATCGGCACTCATACCTCGAGTTTGGTTACGCTGCTTCAGAAAGTTGCTTTGCGATAATATTTCCCTCGACGCATGTAGCGCTGTTCTACTTTCGTTGCTCCAAAAAGGGCGGTCGTTCAGAACTCCGGCCTCGGTTTCCCAGAAACCCTTGCGAAGTCAAGGACGCTGAGGAGCGTTGCTTAGTGACAGCGGTGAGTGACGACTGTTTACATCTGATGTTCTGTTCTTCTGATCAATGAAAAAGCAAATTTATAACAACCAAAACGGATAATAGCGTCTTCAAATTTCATTTACATCACGTTAGAATCTTTATTTAATAGTAGTAAGACTGCCAACGCAGCCTACCTATCAAAATAACCATATATAATAAACAACAACCATACCATAATGTGCCATTGATAATGCAGAAAGTTATATCAACTTCAAGTAATGTGTAATGCATAGGCTTACGTTAGACCACAGTGTGTGTATGTCTGTCACTGTTAAGCAGTGGTACTAAAGGGACAAAAACGGACTATTAAAACACAAGATACAAGAAAAAGCCCTGCATTCAAACATAACTAAAGAGGGGGCATCTTCCTATAGCAAAATATCGTACTTAAAGTAAGTTTTCATTCTGTTCTCATTGGGCAGCAGCATGCTATAGATCACGTCAGATGTCATAACACTGCAGCTTTTGCAAGCCATTCACTCAAATACATACACAAACAAAGCATTCATCTCAGCATTCATCACTCATCTTTATACAAGGTTGAAGTCTGTAGAGATAAGATAAGGCCTAACTAATCCGATCAAATCATTCTACATACTAAAATAAATATATACAGAAAAAGTATTTACTGTATACAAATAAATTATACTGTCACAGTAAAGACAAGTAAAATGTTAAAAAACAGAGGGAGTTGAAAAGTAGCTTACTCGGGATGTTGCAATGAATGACTGAAAAAACACGAACAGCTATTACAATGTTCTAAATTATAAAGAAGTGAAAATTCTGGGCATAATTGTGTTACACGTGTTACAATCTACAATTCACAGTCACCAAAGTGTGAAGTATCTCTGAGAATGGTTTATGCTGACAAAGGTTTATACGATTATGATCTGTTTAACTGTTAGTTATTATAGTTTATTGTGGATTAATATAATCAAGTCAAAGCTCTTGAAATGTCCTCATATCCATTCTTCTTTGCAGGTCAGTGTGCTCCTATAAGGAGCATATATGTCACAGTGGCAGACACACAGAAAGCTAGTCCTGGCATGTCAAATGGCATCAAACACTTTCGAAAAGTTAAAGCATACCACCAAGTCAACTAACTCTGCTACAGCGTGTGGCTCTGTGTTCCTGGCAGAACTCCTAAACATCAGCACACGCAGCAGGAATTATTAAACTGCACCACTTGTCTTATCTCAAATATTTAACTGCGAGAACTGTAACTGAATCTTGTAGACTCCTAACACATCTTTAAAATCACCATGGAGAAAAGCAGACACTTCTCTAACACAGTTACAACAACAAGCTGCAAATATAGAACTTTCTGCGGGGCAATTGTTACTTTTATTGTGTCCTTTGCGTGCACTGCTCACCATAGTTTCAGATATAATCACACGCATTTTATTCTTTGCTTGACTACAATGTCACTAATGGCCTAGTTATTCTTATAACAGTCCTCACACCGCCTCAAACTGTTTGGCCTTCTGTTTGCTCTGCAGACAGACAATCTCAGCTGCCTGGTTAGACTTTGACGCTTTGTTACGCAATAATTGCCCCCTCACCTAAATCAGGGTCTCCAGAATAAATAGTAACGTGCCTGAAGCTTAGCTTCAGAATGTGAAGCCGGATTGTAAAGGATGTTTTTTGTTTCTTCGTCCCCTCTAAATTTCTTCAATATAAAGTTCATAATCTCACTTTACCTGATTTCCTCTGTTCTAACTAATTGTACTTTTTTTTTCTGTTGGGCCTGCCTCTAACTATATATAATTTGCTTACTTGATCTCCCATATACAAAACTCTGTTCATATTTTCCTACTTTAACTGTCTTTGTGTATTAAACTGCAGGATACTTTATCCTTCGATAATGTCACTTGTTCACATTTTCTTGCTGTGTTTGTGTGAACTCTGCAAAAACATGCTGGAGACGGACCAGAGTCCCACCCTTTGTCCTTTTTCACTTCCCCTCTCTGCGCTGAATGTGAAAAACAGAATTGCACAATGTTCTTCCATGTTCTTGGGGACTCATAATTCACCTCTATCATATACACAATGTAAAAGCATTCAACTTGATTTGAAAGGCAAGCACTATCTCCGAGGCTGAAATACTGTATATCTTGACCGGCCGCAATGAAGAGGCAACTGTTTCTCCTTCTCCTGAAGGAATTTGTCAAAATGCCAGTTGCTACGAGTTTGAATCCTGTCAACAAGGGGAATTCATGCAAGCACCATAAGACTTCCTTTTTTACTTGAGAAAAGTGTGGGTATCAGCATACAGCTGGGGCTGAACTTTGTCCTACCTCCAAATAGAAAAACAACAGGCAGAGTATAAAAGGGGGGAGCGGTGGAGGAGGAGACTTGTTTTTGTTCAAGGAGCTGCAGTGACGCAGAGCTGAGCAGAGAGAGGGAAACTTTTTAACCAAAAGGGTAAGTGACAGAATTATTTGCAGTTCATCGAGTTGCCTAAAATGCAGTAAAACCCCAGAAAGCGACATGTATTTCTGCCTGTCTTGCATGTGGCAACACAATGCGGAACATTATTACTTTGTGCTTTCAGCACTCAAGCAGGTTGGCTGTTCAACTCTGTGCTGTTTCTTTGTGTTAACTGTGTATGCACAAGCTTACATTTGTACAGCAGCAACATGATTTGGGAACCTCAAATAAACTGCTTTGGTCACTCTACTAGTTGCACAGTCTTCTATAGCTATATATAATCAGTTTTAGAAGGATTTGTGGAATGTTAAAATTGGTAAAATTGTAACCCTTCTCTGACCTTTTGTATAATTCTATCACTTCTGCCTGAGGTTGACCAATCTCTGATGTGCTCCCCTCCCTTTTCCACCACTCTCATCCCTTCCCTAACTTTTCCCTCCCCCAGTGAGGAGGCACCACGAGAATGTGGGCGTGCCTCAGCCTGCTCGTCACTCTCTGCCAGCTCCACGGGGGCGGTGCGGAGAGTGTCGGGGGCGGGCCTCGATGTCAGCTGCCTCCGTCCTGGAGGATAGGAGAGGTGGAGCCGATGAAGGGCACGATGGGCCAGGTGACGGTGGTGGCCCTTTTACAGGCCAGCTGATTGTTCTGCTTGGTGCAGGCTTCCAGGTGTGTGCCAGCGTCCGCCCCACCTCAACTCTTATTAATGCACTTCTGTCTTTCAAGAGCAAACATGACTCAGCATGGCATCACCACAGGAGCCCCAAAAATCGGCTGCAAAGCATGACATTCATTTTATGGCCCGTTCTGCAAGGTTTGCCAAAGTTGGCAGCGAGGTGCGGCAGGCTCAAACATGTCCTTCTTATGCAACAAAGTTCCCCGTTGAAGAAGCTCATGTTTGTTTGTGAAGCAAACTAACCAGGGAAGCTTTATCAGCAGCTTTGTCGTTGGGCAACTGTTTTTTAATTATTTGTCCGTCCCCCCCCACCCACCCCTCATCTGAGCAGAATGGACGGCCTGCGCCAAACGGTGGAGGGTCAGGGTCTGAAGAACGTGTCCTACATGGTCGTTAACCAGCAGGGGGAGCCAGCACTGCGCCTCCACACCATGCTGGCACAGAGACTGTCGGTGAACATCACCCTCTACAAACAGGACGAGCAGCAGCCTGATGTCTGGCAGGCACTGAGCGGAGGGAAGGATGACTTTCTCGTTTATGACAGGTTTGTTGCCCGCGGTGGTTCGAAATCCAGAGCAACTGCTTTCATTTTTTCCCTCCAAGTTCCTCACCATGCTTTTCTATCCCTTTTTCATCAGGTGTGGCCGTCTCACCCACCACATCTCCCTTCCCTACTCCATCATCGGGCAAGGCTATGTGGAGGGCGCGATCAAAGATGCCTACTGCAAACGCACATGTGGGGACTGTGCGCACGAGGTACAAACCACACATGACTGCAAGAATATACATTCATTTCAACGAGCATGAGTCCTCAGATAATATGTTCATTCAAAAATAAGCTCAAACACTTTATTTCCCCCCCACCCAGAGCACTGAGACACCAGAGGAGTGCGCAGAGAAAGCAGTCGCACAGCCTGATGCAGACGCTCCCCCAGCTGTAGAGGAAGACACTGGGCGTGGTCACCATCACCATGGTCATGGCCACCATGGGGATAATCACGGTGTTCAACCCCGGGGCCATGATCGCCACCGTGGTCATGGAGACCACAATGGCGCTGGCCAGCAAGGTGTAAGACACCAGGGGCACGAGCGAGATGCCGGGCTATCACAAGGGCAACATCACTTCGATTTAGGCCAGATGCAGATAGCACAGGAGGCCCCCGGGGCCCCTGTGATGCCCTGAGTGCAAGAGAAGGCCAGCTGCAAGTCAAAGCACAGCTGACAGTGGGCAGCAGGCTCCGACAACGAAGCCTCTCCCAAGGCCAGCTGATGCTGACACTGACGCAGGCTGTTTGGCAACGCGGGGAGCGAGCAGCCGCTCGGCCTGTGACACTGTGACGAGGCGCTGCCCGCCTCCTGACAGTGACACGGACTGACTGGCGACGCAACCAATAGTGTCAGGGAGACCTGACAGTGACGCTCGCCCCCCGCTGACTGACAGCAGCCTCAGCCAGCTCAATGAGCCTGACCCGCCGGTGCGAGCTGAGGATGAGAGCAGCTGTAGGCTGACTCTGATTTCAGCCTCTTATTAAGACCATCCAGAAACACCGGGGCCAAGCGCTCTTTTATGCCAACTACCCCTGAGGGAGGGCAGGGTGACCCCTGACATGCATGCACGTGGGATAGATGAACACGAGTCCAACATCACATTGATAAAGATTAAATAATGCCAACGATTTGGCAGCTCGTTAACTCATTTGGCGACAGGCACGCAAATAATTAGATCGTGCCTTAAAGAACGTATGCCGTGTTTCACCTGTTCTCCACGTGTGTGTGTCAGCGGGTCGCCCTCATCCTTTCTCAGGCGTGCACGTGGTTGTCGTGTTCACGAATGGGCCCCCTCCATTTAGCTCTCTCCGTCCTTTATGAAGCCAGGCGCGGAAACTACGCTCTAGTGGCGTCTGTATGAGGTCAGGCTGGAGAGAGAGGAGAGGGTGGGTTCAGGAACACGATAAACACGTTAAACATTTCAAAGGGAAGCACAGGAGATTATTTGAGGAAACAGAAGAAGAAGAAAAAATCCGTATTGAATCTGCAAAAACAAAACCAAATGACATCAGATTGACCTTAAAGAAGGTTGCAGTCAATGCCACATTTTTTTGTTGGGGAAAACCTGAAAAGTACTGGTCCGTTACTGGGAAAACAATCCTTACAAAATTTAAAAGCAAGCCTTTAAAAGTTTATACCACTGATGTGTTTGTCTGTATGCTTATTTTTCGTGTCGTTCTTAGAGCCTGCAAGCTTAAACATATATCAGGTGTTTCTTTACCCACAAACATGCACATTTTGAATGCTGAGTGCTTAGCATTCCTTTGCAAGGGGAAAAAAAAAATACAAGACTCTATTGTTTGGAAAAGGGCAGAGGGAAAATGAGAGTGACGCGATGTTGGAATACACTCTGTACTCAATGATGGTTTCAGCGGGAAGATTAAAAGTCACCCTGAAAACCTGATGCTTGCACAGAGAACTGTGTTGTGAGAAGGCTGTCAAACATGGAAACTGAGTGTTGAATAAAGATGGTTGAGTTACTTTTTGAGTTTGTGATTTCTTGTTAAGGGGCGACACAACAGGCAAACACATTGCTTTTTCGTGGGCTCGTCAATTTTAAGATTTGGGGTTATTTTGCATCATTTTCCTTCAGACTAGTGCAAGAAAACAACCAAAATAAGCATGAAGGTGTTTATTTTACTATTCCGTCTATTTTGTGTTAGTGGAATTATACTAGGTTCACCAAAAGATAGCATTAGATATTGATTAATAGAACATTTTATTCCTAAAAACATGTTGAAAACGTTTTTTTATAGACTTATTTAGGGATTGATAAAAAGGTGACATCCAAAATTCCCTCTGTAAAAACCTTTGAATATGTCAACAAAATGAAACAATCATTTTGAAAGTGGCATCATTATGTGTCCAGAAATGTATCCAAATTAGCACATATTAAATAAGATAAGAGTCAAAAATAACATTTCTGAAAACGTGTAATACAAACAATAATTGGCTTGATTGTAAGTAATCAACTGGGGAAGTTTTAAGGGGATATCTAATGTTACCTAATCCAGCTAGGGTTTCTCCTCTTAAAGCTAAAACACAAACTGACCGTGAATGTCTTTATTTAAGCATACTGACTTTCAAATTTGCTGTGTGAGAAGAATCGTTGGGTCTGGGGGGGGAGTGACTCTTGGCAATATCTGTCAACTATCGTGCACGTGCCTGAGGAGTTGGACGCATGTGACTTGAACAAAGCAGAGGGATCATATTACCCACAATACTTCATAAGCTCCATAAGAGTCTCCAGCATGCTGTTTAAGACCAGTAGACAGATCCTAAGTCTTTACGTCACCAATGCTGTTTGCTAGATAAAACTGTTTTCATTAAAAATATATATTAGATATTTATATAATTGGTTCCCTTCAACTTTTCCTCCAGATTTCAGCAGATGGCGATGAAGATCCACACTATAAACCACCCACCACACTCTCAACAGTTTACTGATGGAGCTCGTCCTCTTAAACCGGCTCACCACACTCTTGAATTACTCTTGCATTTTTAAGGATCATGCACGTTAGCCGTCTTTGTCTTGTTTCCGTCTTTGCAAATGAACAAACATGTAGGTCACGTGTCTATAGGTGATGAAACGTCACTTAAGTTAAACTAATCTAAACCGAAAAAAAGTAACCGTCCTGTTTGGTCAGCTGTGGTTTTACATATTGTGGTTCCTCATTTAGCTGGTTTGTGACATATACCCATTAACACATTATAGATTGATGATACACTTAGTATATCTCTTTTCTTGTGTTGATAATACTATCAACAGACTGTAGTAAACAGTTTTTAATCTATCTAAAGTAAGATATTTCATTTGTTAATGTGGTACAGAGTGATTGTGATTGTATACATGCAAGTGTTATTGAATATGCCATCATCAAGAGACAACTTTTGCGCATTTTTATGTAGTAAATCTTATATAATTACATCAACTTACAGGTGAAAATCTGCGAAACTGTCTTCAAGACTACAGGGTGCAACACCCTCTCCTCGGTGTAATGAATCTGAATTGCCTGTCTGACTGTGCGTCTGAAAAGGTCAACAGGCAACCGGAGGAAATAAATGAGGCCTTGGTGGACTGCCTCTGTGGGCGTAATTGGGCTGAAGATCCAATACAGGGGAACAGTGACTTATGGGTAATTACCTGCAATGTCCTGAGACGAAGAGCTGTGAGTGGCTGTCTCTCTGATTCAATCAGCCCCACACAGAGCAATACACAGCCTCTGACTTAATTGTCCGATATGCTTTCCCCCCGATGCACGGCGGCTTCTGCAGCCGCTTCCTCTCCACTTACTTCGCCAGCGAGGAGGGAGAATCACACACACACACACACACACACACACACTTGTGAACTCGTTCACACACACAAAATGCCCTTGTGTTGCTCACAAACAAGTACGCGCTCTCCATCCTGCAAGCGTCACAGATGCCGACAATTCTTTCAGACACACACAGCTCTATTTGCATTGGAGTTCTCAGACCACAGTGGGCTGTACATCTCCTTGATCAACATCCTTTTATTTTCTGTCATGGAGTGCTGATCTGAGGTTACTTTAACTTTGACGGATGCTGCTCGTGTACTTTCACTGACACAGTTGGCAGTGAGTTAAGGAGGTCTTTTGTTCCACGAGTTACATTTCAAATGAATTCCACGACAGAATTATGTTCTAAATCACTATAAGTAACATGATCTGGATAACCCAGTGAGGTCTAATTGGTCTCATTTACTTCTGCAACACTAATACTAGATTATTGGTTTAGTCAAATACTGGGTCCAATTTAACCCTCATCCTACTGCCATATCTGACATACAAGGACTACCGACTGGGGAACTCAAGAATAAACTACAGTAAGGAACAGCCATCACAGCAAAGTGTTAATGTTTTGAGAAGAGAAAAGCTATTAGTTATTTAATTAATGTAAGCAGAAAGAAACAGGTGATTATTTTAGAAAGGTTACAGTTTATTTCTGTAACAGGCAATTTAAACTTTTTAACTTCTAACTGTACTTGTCTTAGTATTGAATTACACTGCCAACTTGATGATGCATTTGTTTTAAGTGTGTTTTTAAAAACATACATATTTTTTAGCGGTTTTGTTTTAAGTGTAATATTCATGCTTTTATGTGCTTGTGTGAATCTTTCATGCTGCTGTCCTGAGAAGGACCCCGTTGGAAAAGAGATTTAAAATCACAATAGAACCATCCTGGCCCAATAGGAAATAATAAATGAAAAAAACTTCACAATTTGCACATTGTCTAAAATGAAAATAGAGCACATGAGAAAATCTGTGTCCATCTCCTTCGAAACGACTGACAGAGTGCCCGAACCCCCCTTTATAGAGAGTGATACTGTAAACTAGGACCCATGGCAAACATGAATTCAATAAATAGTTCCATCCATCTAAAACTGCATAGACAGGATTGGGTGCTTTAGACTGGGATCTCCCAGGACCCCAATTTATGAGTACATTTTTTGTTATTTTTAAAAAGTGAATTAAATTAAAACAGAAAACAATGATGCAAAGTCATGAAAGTATGTACCGATTAAGCACTTGTGAGATAAGCACGATGAACAATTTAAAACACACCAGTTCAAATGTTTGCTTTCATTTATTTTGAGTACAACTGATGACAAATAAAATACCATGCACAAGAGGATTAAGATGCTGTATATACATTTATTGCGTAACTGGTTGAAAGCTCACACATACAACACCAGAGAGGTTCAACGGGTAACAATAGAGAATATAAATCATCAAAGATCAACACAGTTCTCGGCCTCGAGCTTAACCGCAGACCAACAGACAAGGGCAGTGGCTCCAAGGTCAACGGGGTCTGAAAATATGGGGCAATTAATGAAGCGAGCGGATAAATTATGGTGTTGAGGTTTCCCACACCGCAATGCAGCCGTTTCCAAACTCTGAGAAGGAGAATAGTTCCAGTTTTACGAGCCTGGATGACGGTGCACGCATTACTCACGCTGTCCCACTCGCTGTGGTCAGATGAGGTGGTGGGGTGATCCGAGGGCTCTAAGCAGACCAATAAATAACACATGGGTAGGAACACAGAGAGGAGCCACTGAACAGTGTCATAAAAATGCCAGCCCGCTGCACTCAAAGTCAAGAATTAAACTACTTCGCCAACAACCTGAAAAATGTCTGGCCGAACGCTCCATAATAAAGAGTTACAACCGTCATAGATTCCAGCACTCAAGATTACTTCCAGGCGCTCTCAGAGTGACAAAAACCAACCTTGAACTGAAGCAAAAAAACAAAAACAAAAAGAAGAAGTTTGGAGGCCAAAATAAAACACTGTAGCCCCTTCAAATGCACTTTGATATTAATGAAATGCTGAAATCACAAAGTCGGCAAGGGTGTAACTTTACCATGTAACTATTCCCCTCTGCCTATATTTTGATATGACTTCATAAAATACTGTATCTATCTGCTCTATGTATCCATAGATCGTAACAAACATTAAATACTCCATTACAGTACATTCAATCAATCTGGTAGTGTAACATATGTCCCATTAACTCTGTCGGACACAAAGCTTATCCAAGGGTCCTCATTGTCTGATTATTGTGCCGACTAAAAAACAACAAGATAATGCTGTTTTAAAACAACAGGTCATAGACTTGATTCAGTCCAAAATACTCAATCTGAATACCATTTTTAACATTATATATCTATATATGTGTGTGTGTGTGTGTGTGTGTGTGTTTGTGTACAAAGTGCTTGCTCTAAAGTGTCTAACATTGAGAAGCTTGAAATAACAGATGCAAACTTCTACACTAGGTTAAGAAAGAGCCCATTGCGTACTGGCAGACACAATGTAGTAAACGCCTGTACAGTAAGCTCGAAAAAAATAATAATCCTGATTTATCTTCCTCGCGGTTACCCTTAACAAAAACCTTTCAGCGATTTAACATTCACTTCTTTGTACAAATTTCTCCTCAATGTCATGATTGTATATTCCACTTTGCACACATTCACAATCGCCACGGTACAACTGAAACCGCACATTAGCAGTGCTTATTTCTTTATTTTTAAACATTATCGGATCTTTCCTCATGTCCACGGAGAGCCTTGCGATCTCTGGATCGGAGCCAATACTGAAAATTGGATGAGCGTCTTTAGGGTGGACTGTATTACATCTTGACTTTGGGGAAAAACTGTCCTACTGTTGCTATTGATAATCAAACAGATAACTGAACTAAATCATACCTTCCCATTTCTCCCAGGCAGCAGACCATTCTCAGATATCAGCATCATCCAATTTGCAGGTTTTTATCACCAAACTCTCAGACGACACGGTGATACATGTACCGAGCAGCAATATATTGGGATTAGTAACAATAATGATACATCAGATTGACATCACACAGGGCCATGTAGGTTTGGATTTTTAAGTGTGACAAACATGCAAAAAAATAAGAAATCAGGAAGGGGGCAAACACTTTTCACACAACTCTGTGTGTGTGTGTGTGTGTATATATATATATGTGTATATATATATATATATATGTGTGTATATATATATATATATGTGT
>NW_022280047.1:3367613-3393839 GCF_004355925.1 Anarrhichthys ocellatus
ACACTTGTAATTTTACAGCACTAGTGAATATATTAAGACATTTCTGCAACAGCATTGACTTGCTGGTGTCCTCAACACAAGGCAGCGACAACAGAACACAGACACAGGGACAGAAAGAGAGAAATGGCACATTTCTTTAACGTTCACAGTTTATAGATATATATATATATATTTGTCGGCATATTGTTGAAGTCTTTACGGTGAGAACCTTGACAAAAGGAGTCGCTCCTGCTAACAACTCACCTACACAGGCTATTATAAAAAGTGCTTGCATTGTCAATGAACCAAGGGCAGCTTGCGCCACAATCTAATGTGACTAAATAATTGATTAAGCAACAGATTCTGCCCAAGTTTTTAGTTGTTCGAAGAAAAGTATGGGGGGGGCAAAGTAATCGATACATAATTACACACATCTTACAGGTTTTCTGGCAAAAAAAAAATACGAACTATTTATCTATGTATTTGTCGCTCTATCAATCCAGAACGTGGAACTCAAAGTCTGTCATCACCCCCCCTGATCGACATTTCTGTTTTTGGAAATTGTGGTCAGTTTTACGAGCGTGATCGGAAATGAGCAAATTAGGGTTTAGCTGCCTTTCACCCATGCAGCGGTTGCCTTTGACAAAATTCAGCTCATCCTGTTTACGACCATGTCAGGGATGCAAAATTAAATAACAATTAAGGCAAACGTTTTTATGTAGCGTGTGTGTAAGCTGTGTTAGTGCATGTGCAGGTTTTTAGTTTAGTAGAGGCTTCATATCAGTTCACCTACACATAGTACAATAATGCATAAATGTACAAATCCTAATTACGTAAGCACGCCATAGCACACATCAATGGCAAGCTAATAACACTATCAATAGGCACAAGTTATTAAGCCTGCGTACTCGGCAGATAATACGTATAAAATGTTAGCTTACTCCAGCTATTACATACTTTCACAGTCTTTCAACTTGCTGTCCCCGCAATAGCAATGCAACATGAGAAGAATACAACTCCCAGGGAGAGAGAGCGCGCTCATTGAGGTTTCAGTCAAGTCACTACGAGTGGCTGCTGGTTGTAGAGGTTGCTGCTATCGCAGGATGAAATGCAACAACAGGTGTGTCTGTGTCCCTTCCCTTCTGCTAAATAACTATATCAATGTGCCCTCGAGCAAGGCACTTGTTGGTGCACGGTGTACTGCAGCGCTGTTTGCGCGCGCTGAGCGGCTCCCAGCTGCGAATGAATATGAACAAATCCTCTTAAAGAATGACTATCCAGCGCTGTAAAGTGACGTGTTCTCGCTATGCATGTCAGAATAAAAATGGAACGAGGAATTCCATGCTGGGATGTGTATAATCAGTCTGTATTATTCAATGCATTACATAAATACGTTTATGGTGAAATTTCCCTTTCATTCATCACCTTCGCTTCTACTTCAGTTAGCGATTTCCTTCATTAAATACCCCCCCCCAAGGAAGGAAATATATGAAATAGCTTTGTCCCAATGACTCATGTCTGTTTGTGCATTTATACTGTATGGTTTGTTTTCAGTTGTTGAAAGTATTTCTCCTATTAAAACTCTATTGTGGCTGTAGAAAAATAGAGAAAAATATCTTGACACCATATCATCTAAATTTGGCCAGGTCGTCATGCAAATATGAACAGCGTTGAACAAAACGAAGCCAGGAATGCAAGGTAAAACTGCATAGTAGTGTTTTTTTCCACTGTATTTTAGGGCGGATTTCTCCTTTAACTACTGACAAGATGACACGACGGGGATCAGAATACAAAAATAAGCCACAATTGAGCGGCAAAGCATCTCTGCCGGCAAGAGGTATCGACGGCGGCTTCTTCTCGGTGCGGTGCGAAAAAAAACATGGCTAGAATGTGCTCGTCTCCTCCTGATAAATCACACACTGACATCTGTCTGTAATCAAGACTTCAACAATGCCTTTGCTCTTAACAATATTAGCCAGAGGTGTAATATGATCCAGTTTAGCGGTGAGCTAATCAAGTCAAGTCACAGTCTCGGCCTTTTATCTGCATGTGTCAAACAAATGGAGCAAAGTGTGCATTTGGTTTGTGGCGTTTACTTTTGCACCAAATAATTTGACGTAGCTTGGTAGCTTTTCCCCGTCTCTCATTCGGCAACCGCCGAAAAACAAACACCTGTACTCAATCATCCACACTGTGGGCTGCGAGTTATTTGGTTTCCAGCAGGAATCAGGCAGAAACAGGCTCTTTTAACTGCAAGGGGGCGTCCTGGTAAATCAGTCTTACACTTAAAAGGCCTAATGGCATTGTCATTTTCACGGGGACAGGTTCCCCAGCAGGTCTGGGGTGATGTATCCCACGGGCATGGCGGGTAGGGCTTTGAGGGGGTGCTGTGGCATGCAGGGAGGGGGAGACTGGCGGGGAGGCGGGTTGAGGAGCAGACTGTGCTGATTGTCCACCTCCTGTACCACTGTGTAGTCCGCAACTCGGGCAAAGAACTGGGATTGGGGAGAGTCAGGAAGAATGTAAGGGGATTGGTTGTCCTCTGCTGCGGCTGCAGGTTTGGTCTCCGCTGGCTGAGGGTGTATGGTTTGATAACCCTCGCCAGGCATGGGGGAGCCGGGGGGAGCGCCCATCTGCCGGGCGTTGCTCTCTGCGGCGTAGCTGCCTCCTTCAGGATCCACTACCAGCAGATGAAACTGCAGCTCCTTCTCCTTGTCTACCTCACTGTCCTCGCTGCTTTTGTGCTCTTTTCCCTTCTTATGCGTCTCCTCCTCTGCACCCGAGGTGCCCTCCTGGATTCTGAGTTGCTGGCCAGGAGACAGCACCACGCCGCCGGTGGGCATCACATTGCTGACTTGGGCATAGAAGTCTGTGTTGACCCAAGTCCGGGGCCCTCCGGTTTGGGTATGGACGAGGGTCCTCTCGCCTCTTTCTGGAGCCGGGGCTCTTTTCACGATATCGAGGGAGGCTTCTCCGTCCTCGGGTTGGCCCGGCAGCAGGGTGGCCATCATCATTAGGGTGTCCTGGTCGGGCTGATCTGGGTCATAACAGCTGGCCCGGCCTGAGTCATCGTCAGGGAAGCTGAGGGAGAGGGAAACAAAAGGATTTCACATATATAGAGACATCTGGCAGCATGAAAACACAGCCTTTACTGTCCATGAGACTGTGTGCAGTACCTGACGGAATTGGAGAACCCAATGTTCATGTGGTGGCTGACGGGTTGAGACAGGTCCAGGAGCCTCTGGGTGTCTGAGCCCTGGTTGTCCTCCTTTTCCCCAGTGTCTGCATCCTCAGCATCCACCTCGATGAACTCCACCCATGGCTCGTCTTGGTAGAAATCTGTTGCATAAGTGGGTAGGCCACCCATACCTCCACCACTCAGGATAAAATTCAGCTCGTCCAGCTTCCCTTTCTACATGGACACAAATATGCATGTTAATGTGTGTGTGGCAATCAGGATGTAATGACTTATTCATCTATTCTAATTGTGACTTAAATACTGCTTGCATAATTGGAAAATTAGGCTACGTTGGTTGTATTGCATTTTAATTTTCAATTTTGATTTAATATTTGAATATTGTCCCAAGTGCAGATGGTTAAGTCTTTGGAAATGAAATGTCAAATGCTGTTTTCATTTTCAAATGGTAAGAAAAAAACCTGCAAAAGTGTGAACTAAATACTGCTCGCACAAATGGAAAGATAAGTTGTTTATATTGCATTTTCATTTGAATATGGTCCACTGTACACCGGCTACAACTTCAAAAATGAAATGTCAAACTGCTCTTCCATTTTTGCTTTAAAATGCAAATTGGATTAATGCATTTTCATTTAAATTTGTACTCAAATAACGCATACATGTGTGGAGCATTATAATGCGAGTGATTAAGGGATGGCGAGTGCCACCCCCAGAAGTTAGCGTTGCACTAGTTCCTTGGACAAAAAGCCAATGTGATTTTTACATTGGATTTGGGATTACTGCAGAAAGCTCTGTGGCAATCAAACGTTTATGATACTTACACGTTTTGTTAATTTTGATAACCTTATCTAATCTAATCTGTGAAGCTGGACTTGTCGCCATTATGAGGTTTTGTCTCATTTAGTCACTTTTTAAGACACATAAAAGCTACCGACGTATTTCGCAGTGGAAAAGAGGCAGTGCCAAGTGCCAAACATGACCCTGTAACTCCAGAGTAAGCAGGTAGAATGGCTTTGTTTTGTGCATGGAATCCCCCCCCGGGACAACAATGAGTCCTACTCCGGCCCTGACGCATTGTGTTTCACCTTTGTCTCAGCATGAAATAGCAGCCTTATTGTTGTCTTTATTCCTATAAGTACTTTCCCCTCCTGATGTCCATGGGTGAGGGTGTTTTGTAAAGAGCACACAGGCTGCCTGTTAAATGCATCCCACATCCTCTGTCAATAACACACCCACAACACAGTGCTGAACCAAGACCCCCTTCACATCGCATTACCCCCTCGGTGGTACGCCTGTCCTTGTTTACTTACACGCAAAACAAGAGTGCCTGTTTGCTTTGAAATTATTTATGCTTTTATTTGATAGTTGACAAAGATGATAAACAGGCCATGATCGGGAGAGGAACAGTGGGTGGTGCGATGATTACGGGGCCTAATATGCCTCAGCCAACTGTTGCCCTGCCGTGTCTGTTTTTCATCAAAATTACAATGGAAACGTAATAACTAAATAAATACATAAACAAACAGTGGTTACACAACACTTTATGTAATCACTTTACTGAATAAACAAATTATATATATATATATATATATATATATACACAGTTGTGTGAAAAAGTGTTTGCCCCCTTCCTGATTTCTTATTTTTTTGCATGTTTGTCACACTTAAATGTTTCAGATCATCAAACAAATTTAAATATTAGACAAAGATAACACAATTAAACACAAAATACAGTTTTTAAATGAAGGTTTTTATTATTAAGGGGGAAAAAAATCCAAACCTACATGGCCCTGTGTGAAAAAGTGATTGCCCCCTAAATCTAATAACTGGTTGGGCCACACTTAGCAGCAACAACTGCAATCAAGCGATAACTGGCAATGAGTCTTTTACAGAGCTGTAGAGGAATTTTGGCCCACTCATCTTTGCAGAATTGTTGTAATTCAGCCACATTGGAGGGTTTTCGAGCATGAACCGCCTTTTTAAGGTCATGCCACAGCATCTCAATCGGATTCAGGTCGGGACTTTGACTAGGCCACTCCAAAGTCTTCATTTTGTTTTTCTTAAGCCATTCAGAGGTGTTTTGGATCATTGTCCTGCTGCAGAACCCAAGTGTGCTTCAGCTTGAGGTCACGAACAGATGGCCGGGCATTCTCCTTCAGGATTTTTTGGTAGACAGCAGAATTCATGGTTCCATTTACCACAGCAAGTCTTCCAGGTCCTGAAGCAGCAAAACAGCCCCAGACCATCACACTACCACCACCATATTTTACTGTTGGTATGATGTTCCTTTTCTGAAATGCCGTGTTACGTTTACGCCAGATGTAATGGGACATACACCTTCCAAAAAGTTCAACTTTTGTCTCGTCAGTCCACAGACTTTTGAGTATTTTCCCAAAAGTCTTGGGGATCATCAAGATGTTTTCTGGCAAAACTGAGATGAGCCTTTATTTTCTTTTTGCTCAGCAGTGGTTTTCGTCTTGGAACTCTGCCATGCAGGCCATTTTTGCCCAGTCTCTTTCTTATGGTGGAGTCATGAACACTGACCTTAATTGAGGCAAGTGAGGCCTGCAGTTCTTTGGATTTTGTTCTGGGGTCTTTTGTGACCTCTTGGATGAGTCGTCGCTGCGCTCTTGGGGTAATTTTGGTCGGCCGGCCACTCCTGGGAAGGTTCACCACTGTTCCATGTTTTCGCCATTTGTGGATAATGGCTCTCGCTGTGGTTCGCTGGAGTCCCAAAGCTTTAGAAATGGCTTTGTAACCTTTTCCAGACTGATAGATCTCAATTACTTTGATAAACCACAGTTAATTTATGTTTTAACAGGGGGGGGCAATCACTTTTTCACACAGGGCCATGTAGGTTTGGATTTTTTTTTCCCCTTAATAATAATAACCTTCATTTAAAAACTGTATTTTGTGTTTACTTGTGTTATCTTTGTCTGATATTTAAATTTGTTTGATGATCTGAAACATTTAAGTGTGACAAACATGCAAAAAAATAAGAAATCAGGAAGGGGGCAAACACTTTTTCACACAACTGTATATATATAAAAGACAATATTTGTTTTGTAAAATAAATGCATACAATAAATCCAATAAAAGTGACATTTTGCAGTTTTGAATTGCCACAAACATACAGCATCCTTGGTATCTTTAGGACTGCCAATGGTATGCCAATATGTGTAGGTCAGGGTCTAGTATGTGTGAGAAAAATCCCAGATGAGGCAGAATAATAACACAGACATATATGTACCTTTAACAGCTCTGGATCGATGCCTTTGATTTTGGGGGCAGGAACCGGTGGCAACAGAATCATCATCAATCTGTAACGGAGAGAGGGGAGAGAGGAGGTGGACATGATGAAGATAATCGGTTCACACTTGACACTATTTGTGCGTGTGTGTGTGTGTGTGTGTGTGTGTGTGTGTGTGTGTGTGCCACGCTGAGAGCTACGCTGCACAGTGTGCTGCTGATTTTTCGAACACCTCCCCCGTCGTAACTGCCATCGTTAACGAGGTTTGAATATGGTTTGGACACTATTGGTATACGTGCATGAAAGAGTGAGAGAGAGTCCATTCCTACCTTTGCTGCTGAGAGACGACAATAAGCATGACGAGTATGAGGATGCCCACAATCCCGAAAACTAGAACCAGGGTGAGCGGGAAAGTAGAGTCTACAAGACAGCAGGAAACAGAACCCAACATCATCATCATCATCATCACCACAACTACAATGTTCCTTGTTCAATGATGTGTGCACCCTGTCTGTCTGACCCAAATGAAGCCGTGGGTGATATTTATTTATTACATTTTTACCAAATGACTGATTGCTGATCTCACCTTTGCTGGGAACCTCCGTCACTTGAATGAAGATGGAGTCGCTGAACTCTCCAAACTTGGTGAAGGCCTGCATCCTGCAGCGGATGTGCACTTCGTACTCTTTTCCTGTGTGCAGGCCGAAGATTGTCTGCTGGGAATGCGGCTGGATCTCCAACTGATGTACAAAAACACGAAGGAAGACAGAGAGAGAGACAATAAACACACAGATAAGGTATTTAAAAAAAAAATATATATATATATATATATACATACAGTACGTATATATATATATTTTGCTGGGTATATTAATTAATCCGAAAAGGGTTCAGTTTTTTGTTGATCAAGACTGAAGACGTCTAGGTTTAGTTTTGGTAAGTATAAGAGTGACCTCTCCAAAAGTGAAATTGTTGAGGCATTTCAGATACATTAAACGGAGGACATACTGTTATAATGGAGGGCTTTAAAACAGTTACCAAGCTGCATTTGTCAGACTGGCTGGCCCCGCATCACTGAATACGAGCCTGTGCAAGGTCCCATGGCCTCTGACCTACAGATCCCTCCCTTTACTTCCTTCAGAGAGGCTGTGTTTTCCCAGAGGGCCTTGCTCTGGCTTCCACTGCCTTGCCAACAGAGCTACACTGCATTTCAGCCACACAAGTTCAGGGGAGGGGGAGGGGAAAGGAAACACGACACGGTGCCTGTATGACCTACCTACAATTTACTTTAAAGAGTGTTTGCATGTGTCAGCTTGTGCCTGCGCACAGAGGCCTTTTGTAAAGTTGTAAGGTGTGTGTGTTCCCAAGTGTTACCACTGTGTGTTTGTGTGTGTGCATTAAAATAAAAGCAAAGGAGGAAGAGAGATCATTCAGGAGCAAGTAAAGAGAAGACTTACTGCTTCCCATTTTGTGGTATTTCTCGGTCTGTACTGGATCTCGTATTCAATGCGCATCCAGCCTGCCTTGACGTCTGCAGAGGGTGGGGGCTCCCAGTTGACCATGACATCATAGTTTAGCCCGGAGGGACTTATATTGAGCAGGGTCCAGTTTAGAGACACTGGTGGGTCAGGACGTACTGAAAGGACAAAAGTTCAGTTTGAACAGAGAGAAAACACTTGGAATTACATATATCATGTTTATGAACATGGTAAATCAATGGATGGCTTTGAATGCACTTGATTATGTGTAGATGAACAAATCTACAGTAGAGTGGAGGTCACCTATGCTGTATGTGTGTTAGTGTGATGTGCCAAATATGAACGGATAAAAAAACAGTTTGAAATCGCTAAAACATAGACTAACATAAATAAAATACATAAATAGAGGATACATTGTTTATACATGATACTCCACAGTACAACAGCGTTAAATGAACATGTTAACTAACGACTATGCTTGTCTAAGCCTTACTAGTTGTGGGGCTAAACATGTAAAGATTGGTTTGAGGGTGAAACTAGATGTATAGCAACAAGGTCCCTAAAATTAAGAGGATGTATCCCCAATAATTCATGGCAATTAGCCTGTTAGATGAAAATACATATTGTGTAAAGGTTTCACATTTTGGCCTAAGAGTTGCACGAGTAAGGAAGGAGGAAAACTCAGCGGGAACATTGGAAATGTACTGAATATTGTAATTCGATTTAATGGGAATTCGTCCGATACAATAGAACTTTTGGCCTGATGGATGGCTCTGGTCGGGGGACCAAAGACACGGTGATAATCAATGTGCGCGCACGACGAGAGCTAATAAACAAACATTTCTCCGCCGAAGAGATATCAGCAACTGTATGACACACGTCTTGTGATACTACAGTATCTATCAGCCTTTTGTACAGTCCTGGTCAGATAAAGGCCGGTCAGACAAAACATTTACTGCGCAAACACTGCGTATCTGACACTGTGATATTGACAAGCATGTGACATTTGCTGGTTTAAGCAGCACCATATCTTAGAAACCGCCTGTGCAGGTGATCCATTATACTAGCAGCGCCCATTTTCTGACGCCCCGCGGCATACGTTTCTCGCTGTTTGAATTATTCACTCAGCAATCTGTGAAAATGATCAGCGCATCTACTTCCACACGTGGTGGAAAGGAATTGTTTTTGACAGAACGTGTTTCACAATGTTGAGTGTACATTGATGTGGAATTGATGTAGAATTACCCTAATTCATTGGACGCGTTGCAAAAATCTGGATACATGCACATTGCACAAATATTTTTACTAACCGATATTCTCCACATGGAAACAGTCTTCCTCGTTGTAATAGGTGATGTTGTTTTGGCTGCGAAGCTGCATGCAGTAGGTGATCCAAATGGACGTGTAGGGGACATCGAAGAAGCACTCCTGATTTGAATGAACATACTCGGGACACTCTTTCCATTCACTGGTGGGCGAGCTGAAGGAGGGGAACAATGACAGAAGAAAGAGAAGAAGAAGAAGAAGCAAAGGAAGACATGGACTTTGCGTTAAACTCACATATATGCACACACAGATACATAAAGTGTTCCACATGAAAAACAATGAGTTGAACTTCTTGCGGTAAAGAAGGCACTGCGGCTGTCACACTCACTCTTTCCTAATGTAGAAGAGTCTGAGCGATCCAGGGGAGGACAGGTTGTGGAAGTTGCCTGGACTCCACCAACACTGGAATGTCACCTGGTCCCTCGATATGCACTCTGTGATATGAGGTTCAAGGGGAGCTGAAAGGCAGCGAGAGAACGATACAAAGAAAGGTAGAGGATCAGAGGCAGGATAAACAGAAGAGCTCAGACTGATCAATCACCTGTTTATCCCTACTCCTCCTTAAACCATGACGGCAATCTAATTTTGTCACACTAGCAGGCGAGCTGCAATCCAATCTAAATGATATTTGAAGTATTTTTCCAACACACAAGGGCATACCGTGTTCCTCTCTGTTAGCATAATTTGACGTACACCGTACATTGCATTGTAGCATCATGAATTTTCAGTGATGGAGGTTACGAGTTTCCTGTAGTAGCCAGCCGCCATGAGATGATAGCCCTGCAGCGGGGAAACACTTTCTGCTGGTGGGAGATTAGGCTAACTTGCAGTCTGCATCGTGTGTTACTCTAAAATCAATTCCAGCTCCATGAAAATCTGTGAGTAGAAAAACCAATTGTTGAAAGACAAGAGTTATAGGCTGCACCAAAGCTCAGCCCCTGTGCCTTTACAACCTTTAGATCTAACCCACTCACATTTCACTCAATTTCTCATCTGCCCCACCCCGAGGCCCTGACTCAGGCCTGTCCATCTCTCTCCCTCTGCACCCTGTCGCTCCTCATCGCCAATCCCCATGCCACCTCCCCCTCCGGTCGGAGGCCAGTTTCTCATTCATCCACGAGAGTCCCGGGGTTTTGCTGCAATCATAAATAAGCCACGTGAAGGTATCATCGATTCTACTCGCTCTCCTCCAGCGCTGGCTGCAGCATAAATCACACACCAGACCCTGAACATAAACAGGCTTCACAACACAGAATTAAATTAAAGACAGACTGGATGGAGCAATGCCTCGCAAATGCAGCATGGCGCTGTCATGGGATCGCTTGATTTCATAGACATTAAACAATAATTATCTCCACATAGACTCACGGACCGCTGCTAAATCTTTAAAAGAGAAAAAAAAAGGGTTAAAAACACGCTACCAGCATGTTAATGCATACGACATTTGCACACAACCGACTAGCATGCATCCCAAGTTAACCAGACACCGCAACAAAACGCCCGAACAAACAAGCCCAACCCCCAGCAGCCCAGACAGCAAATACTCATCATTTATTCACACAGAATTTGCACCATTGCTTCGATTAATTTGCTTACTGTCGATTTGATGCCAGTGCAACCTCATAATTCATTGCATTTCAACGCCTGGAGCTCTCAACACTCCCTCCGCCTTACCCACCTTCCCTCCCTTCATCTTTTGTCTTGGTTCCCAGAGCTTTGCTATTTCAACTGGGCCTCCCCTCCCCCAACCAACAAATTCCAGCTGCTACCATCAAAGAGCTTTCTGCTGACACCGGATGCAAAGGAGTGCTTAGAACTACAGCAGGACAGTTTACATGAAAAGTGAAATAACACCTTGGACATGCACGTCTTTGGGTTCAAATATGTCTCGTGGTGAGGCAACATTTCAGGCAGCTTGCACTTGTTTCATGTGCAGGCATAGCTGTTGTAGTCTAGGTGGAGAAGACTCTAAAGCACACAGCGATTGTTTTGAAAGTTAACCTCTCCATAAAGAATGGGGCTCTGCTAGCAAAGGTCAGAAGGTACAGCCTTTAAAGAAAAAAAAAAAAAAAGTTTAAAGTTAGTCATTCTGAAGTGTGTCAGAGGTGAAAGGTTGTGCAGCAACACCTGGAAAGTGTCCAATTCTCCCCTTACTCTGTGTCTCTCTTTCACACTCATTTTCTAATCCTGTCATACTCTCTCTCTTCTTCTCTGATATGATAAGGCTTAATCCCATGTATTGCTGTAAAAAGAAGAAAAGAAAAGAAAAGAAAAAAGAAACTGAAACTGTTCAAGTTGTGACTGGCTCACAAGCCACTGGGGAAAGTCTTGACAGCTATGCGTTAATTAACTGCCATGCATAGAATTAGTAATTTGGTGCTTGTTCCCCATTTTCTACACGTATTAATACATAACCAGTTTCAGTAACGGAAAGCTAAATCCTGCCTGTACCTGCCAGCTGCCATTAAATGATCAGCCGTTGAAAGCCTTCGTCTGGGAAACTTAATTGTGTGTGTGCTCATCCTGTCTGTATATCTGTCGGCCCTTGAGGGCTGTGTTTGTCTGAGACTGATAAACAGCTCTTAGCTTCACATCCTGTCTTCATCAGTCCATACAGGGGAGCTAGGAAACCACTTATCTACCTCGATGTCAGCTTTAGCCGTTAAGGTTTAAAATCCACTAAAAAGCCTAAATAAAGCCCTCTTCTCCCAGCCCTTGCCCCAGCTGGCAAACAGCACTAAAAATTGCGGGGAGAAAAGGTGCGACCAGGCTTCATCAGTTCCCGTATTGGGAAATGCTCGACTGTCATGAGCAGCGGGATGGAAACTAGGCTATTGTGCTATGAATTATCACCTTTTCCAGCTCATTTGCAGATTTAAGCTATAGTGTTGAGGTTAATAACTCTTCAAAAGGCTGCGAAGGAGAGAGGAGATGTGCAGTAAGGAGGAGCAGGAGGAAGAGAGAGTAACAGATAGATGGCAACAGTCAGAGAGAGTGAATGTGCAAATCTAGCATTTTTCTTATTGTAGGGGATACGTTGATACATTGCAGTTTGATCATCTTTTACTTTATGACTACATGTACAGTTAGTGACTGGGTTTTAGGAAGTGCTTTTATGTGTTTCTCACTGTCAAAAATAGCACAATAACACAAAAAAAAGCACATATAGACCGACACATAAACCCTAGCTATATGGACATTGAGTGTCTCTTCATTGTGCCATTAGCACGTAATTGATTTGAATTGCCCTACGCTTGAAGAGAACACACACACGGCTGCTGAACAGTAGAACCTCTTGTCCTCAGGTCAGTTCACTCAAAACTCGTACTCTGCTCTCTACTGACAGCGTAAACACAATTACGAGGCACACGAAGCTGAATTGCCACTGCAAGTCTCAATTTAACCCTAACAGGAAAATGTAACCTTTTTAGGGTAAAGCTATAACATAAAGTGCTTATTTGATGTTATCTCAGCCCAAACATTGTGTATTTAGAGAAGCAATATTCACTTGCTTTATGTCTCCAGAACAGGCAGGCATCGCTTTGAACACTGAAGTAAACGTATTTGGTAGTTCTGACTGCCATCGCAGCACCCATGCCAGTCTGTCTGTGTGTGTGTGTGTGTTTCTGTTAACCAGATGGAGGTATTGACAGCACATACTTACACTGTTCGTAAAAGTGCCTGTCAGTTCACACATGCTGAGTTCTACATTATATCCCTGCACCACAGCTCATACACACACATGCTCTTTTCTGCAACACACACCAGCAGATGTGTTAATGTGGGTGCAGCAGACGGCGTTGCTCGTCTTCCACAGGGAATGTGTCTTGGATGATGAGAAAGAGAAAGAATGAACAGACTAGGAGAATTTACTTTGTATCACAAATGCATCCGTACTGACTCATATGAAGCCCCGGAATGCCGGAATGGACAAGAGGGAGGGGGGGGTGGGGGATCAAAGGTTGAGAGAAAAATATGTAAAGATGTTGCAAAAACGTTTGCGAAAAACCCCCCAAAATTAGGTCAAAGTACTTCCGGGTCAGACACTGACCTCCCGTCACAGCTAGCTAGCTAAATCTCATTTGTGGTCTGATGAACAGTATATCCATCAGGTTCAGTTCCCCATATCGCTATTTTTCTGAGCTTCAGTAGCTGTTAGAGAACGAGCTTCAGTTAGCGGCTATAGCATCTTAAATTCCCCCAGCGCAATTGAGCCGGTGGCCAGGGGGAGGGTGGCCAGCGGCAGTTTTGGGTCTCACCTGTCTAGCAGTGTATGGGGTCAGACCCCCGGCGCTTGGATTTGCATTGGCTGAACTTAGAGCTGCAGCACTAACTGAAGTTGGAGTTTTTTGGAGTTGCTGTCCACTCTCCTCCCAGCAAAGTAGTAGTAGTTCTCCTAGTGAGTGAGGCAGAGGGACCGTGGGGTGAGCTAGCTAGCTAATTGTCTCATCTTTAGTCTGTGGCACAAACTAGCTCAGGGAATGTGACAAAAACAGAGTCTACGCAAGGTTTTACTTCAATCCAAACATCATTTATAAAGCTAATGAACAATGAAGTGTGTAGATCAGCAGTGTCAGCAAATATGAGCAGTGCTGGGATTTGTGCCATGTGTGGTGTGGAGGCGTTGAAGGTGCAAATTCAAAAGAAGGTGATGCAGGGTGGATGTGAGCTGTAGGAAGGGAGAGACGGAGTTCACAGAAGGGCACAGCTTTAATAGCCTGGAAGGCCAAGGTGAGCTTAATCAAGCTGACGACCCTCTCCTGGCAGCCAACTGCGCTGCTGAAGTTGGCCGGGGCAGCCATATAAACGAGTCGGTCGAACGATTACAAATTCAGATATCACGCAAACGTTTCTCGGGAGAACCCATACATTTTTTTCTCCCCAGGTCCTCTTCGGGGCTCCTTGGACTCCGCTTAGGAGTGGAGGTTAATTCAAGAGGCCATCGAGAGAGCCAGAAAGAGCAATAAGTGGGCCACAAGAGAGGGGGAGAAAGGTGAGAGGCTGCCACAAGATACAAACAGGTGATATAAATAACCAACATGCACAAGCAGTTTCACACACGAGTGCACGGACACACACTGAACTTACACCTTCAAAACAAAAACCGACAGAGAATATCAAAGTTCCATTGTCCCGTTCCTTGAAAACGTTCCGCCTTTCCTCCCAGTTACACAACAGGACCTATGGCTTTTTTTCTTCCTTCTTTAAGTTCGGGACCAGAGAGCGACGAGTTGCCGCTCCATCTGATCCTCATCATTCCCATCAGTGTTCATAGCTTTGAAGTCTTACAGAGACAATTTGATGTGTTTGACCATGCAGTGACCCAGTCAGCTTTTTCTTCCGCCAGCGATTTATTAGCCTGAACTAACGATGTTAATCTCCCCTAATGCCATTACAGCCCACAGTATTGGCTTAGTTATGTTATATTACATCCAAGTGAGAGTAAATATAGATGAGCGGGGGTGTCTTCCAGCTTGGACACCTGCATATATTGAGGGCACACTCTCCCCACCCTTCTCTCTCGTCTTTTTTTTCTGGTTTATTCCATTCTGCCGGCCTCGACACTTCAGCACGGTGTCAGACGTTTTCACACTGGGACAAAGCAACATGTTCATTTCAGCCGGCGACTGTGCGGCCTCACACTGAGGTGGGACATCCCCGTTTCAGAAATGAGTCAAAATGGCTCAGTAGCAATTGTTACAAGTGAGAGCCGAAAACCTGACATTGTTTCTAAGCTGTAGCCGCCGCTCCACTCACCTCCATCACTCAAATAAATCACCTATTAAGAGTCATTTTTCACTTACTTTGTCTTTCTGAAAAAGTGTTCCTGGGATTAATTTTTCATATTCTAAGAAAATGGGACTGTACTTGCCATCAGAATTTGATATTAGTTAAGTGATTATTTGTGACGCCTACTGTATATATTTCCTTGTTCTTATTTCGCAAATCTTTTGTTAATTATGATATTAGGCATATCAAGCTACATCACACCGGTCGGACCATTTACCAAAATATTTTACACATAGAAAAAGATATTAAATAAATAACAGTATTACTCTCTGTAACCGTTTATATGATACTCCTCAGTCTGCCCTGCTGCTAATGAGCCTTACTTAGCCTTTCAACTCACTTTTGTTAAAATAAGAACAGTGTATGCATGAGGACAGATCAAGACAAACGACTACCAGTGGCTATAATCACTGTGGTAAGCCTTTAAATATATAGGGAGCGTCTCCGAACGTCTACTCTTGGCTTGTTATGCGGCTGGCTCTACAACGGACATAGAAATGCTGCAGAAACAGAATAACCCTCAGAATTTCAGGAAGGCTCTTTAAGATCCCCAAATGGAACAGCAAAATGGTTTTAATCACAATGCTTAGGGTTACTCGCCGATACTCAACAAGATTGATGAGTTGTTTTAAAGTGTAGAAAGCAGGCGTCAGGTTGGAGTTGACACTGGTATGAGAAAGGCGCAGGCTGCATGCGTTTGCTGATGCAATCAGTGGCTGCTTTGTGTTTACAGATGTTTCAAATGGTTGTCGAGGAAGACGCGTATGGAGACCATTGTAACGATTTAAGGAGGCAAACAGGTCAAAACCTCATCTGCGTATTTGTGGTTTGTCTGAGAGCTTATCAGAAAAAGTAGCTGAAACCCGCAGAGATAAAGATATTTGCTGAAGTCTGTGAACAAGTACAAAGTCAAAAGGCCCAAGGGCAAAGACGTGGAGCTCAAAACTCCGTGTGATATTGCAAATTGATTTAAAGTACAGCGCAAACAGACCCATCGGTTCTACATTAGTGACTTTATTTGTAACATGGAATCTTAACCAGTAATCAGGGGTAGCTGTGTTGAAATCACACTTTTTTTTAATGTGTGAAGATCAACAAAATATTTCAATAATTAACTAGGATATGACTGGCTGCCTCTATTCTACACACATTTTGTAACTGTGGCTCTAGTTTTCACATGTCGTCGCATGTCCGTTGGAGTATTGTATCAGGACACTCATTCTGAGGTGTTATTCTCACTCAGCTACACCCAACTAAACACCAAAATCACTTGACCGAGACTCTCCTCTCTCCAACACAAGCTGTTTTTCAAAACCAATGCCCAAAGAGCATAGCAGTAACCACGAATTTATGATACACGTCGAAAAAACATTTTCAGTTATTCATTTCCAGTCAAAATGCCAACATGACCTTTAGCAATGATCACTCGATCCAAATAGCAATGCTTACAGTGTGTTCATACAGATATTACTGCAGTCCATGGTTTAAAAGGTAATGGCAAAGAAGAGGAGTTGTTTTACAACCAAAATCTCCGAGACAATGTTTCTTTGGCTGCTTTGATACCTGGCATGTTTTTTTTTTTGCTTGGAAAAGCACTTAAAGCAGGAGAGCAGAAAGAACAATATGTTCACCGCACACAATAATTGAACCAATGCTCTCAAACTTCTGTGCCACATCAGTCCACTGAGTCATTTATTTTCCCCAACCGGCGAAGCTTTGACTCATTCCCTTATTCCCTGATAGATGCAGCTAAGAAAGCTGCAGATTGCACAATGGACTACATTTAAATAAAAATATATAAAATTAAAATACATAAAAGCATCCAATAACACAAAGCATTGATACTGGCAGCCTTTTCTCCCCAATAAAGCCTTCTAAAAGAACAGAGAAGAAGAAGGGTGTGGACTCTCGTCTTAACTTGGCAGAAGAAGACAAGATGAGTTGGCCTTTGCCGGTGCATGGCGGTGGTAATATTCCCAGCTGGTTTTCACTAAACCCCCAAAACAAAAGAGCAGCCGTACTGAAGTGCCAAACTATTTGTCTGGTATAGATAGTAGTTCATTGTCCTGCTCAAGGACGTTATGAAAATTTGGCACAATCACAAATTCAAAAATCAACCCTTTCTTGCTTCCTTGACAACACATTCACAATCCCAACTCGTAATATTCCAACGCTTGGTCAGTGGTCTAGAATCAGTTTTGGACAAGTTGGGTTTACGCAACAAAACCATTTAGTTAGTTTTCGGAAAAGATCGTGGTTGACGTTTACTTGACTGACAAACGACTCGCATATACGAGAGTGACAAAACAAGTCTTTTGATTAGCGACCCATGTAAGTAACAACTCACGTGACTACTGACGTGACAAACGGGACACGAACAGCGGTCTCCTGGAAAAGAAAGTCCTGTTTGTTTGACCCATGCACCAGAAAAAGCTTTCAATGTCATCTACTGTGCATCGAATTAAAAAGGGATCATCGGCAGTACAGATGCAAATGAAGGGTACAGAGAAATCCTTCACACGTGCCGAGTACATGTGCAGGAACCCAGTGCTAAAACTTTATTTCAGTTATCACAAAGATACAGGTACATACATGAAATCTGACAACTGCATTTAACCCATCCAAAGCATTGGGCTGCTGTAAAGAGCCCGGGGAGCAACTTTTGGGTTCAGGGTCTCGCTCAAGGACACTTTGACATGTGGACCGGAGGAGCCGGGGATCAAGTGCATAGAAGCCTCCGTCAGAGCATGTATCCCACAGCCAAGATTCCTCCAGGTAACGTGCGTGCTCTCCATTCTGGCAACAGGTGCTGCAGCAGCCAGACGGGCAGAGATGGTTTGGAGATTTCTCAGGTCTCTGTCTAACGCTGTCTGGCTCGCTTATTAATCGCAACGAGCAGATGCCCACGCACCTAAGAATACACTGGGAGGACAGCGACTTGCCAAAATGTATTATTTACCGACGACTTTTATTGCGTTGCCAAATGTTTGCGGTACCTTGAATTGCATGCAAAACGAATGTAACTGGAACTGAGTGAAGCTTAGCCAAGCTCTGAGAAAATCAAAAAAGAAAAAGTAAGGAAAGTGAAAAAACATTTTCTTTTCAAAAGTTCCAACTAATCAACACATTTAAATATGTTTAAATATGTTGTTACCAGGACACATTTTTCATTTTTACTTGATGAATGATTTATTGATATATGGATTATCTCAATAGACATTGATATTCTGTCATATCATGGATGAATTGTTTCAGCTCTATTTTATGTGTGATTTTATCTAATCGATGTGCCAAGGGCATGTGGATAAGCGGCTAATTACTTTTTTTTTTTTTATGTAATCCTTACCAAAAATGACCAATTCCTCATTTTAAATACATAAAACAATCCATAGCCTAATTTTACACTCTTTGGATTTGTAGGTAGGAATCGTTCACATATAGCATTAAGCAAACTGGACCAGGTCCATGAAAAACAAAGGTTTTCATTGAAAATGGTTGCTGTCAAAAGTGCAAATAATGCAGACGTAGCAGAACCAAACAGCCACACAGCAACGTTTTAAAGGTTGGAGACAGGTTTTTAGCAAAGTCAACAGCAGAATTGATCCATTCTTGGGAGTTTAATCTTGGCTGTGAGGATTTCTGCAAATCACGCTGTTCTAGCAGAGAGATTATTTCTGGCAGGGCTGCGCACTTTCGCCAAATTCCAGCTGCAGTGGCGTCAAACATTAGAGGAAGATGCCAAATCACCACAACCCTCAGTCTGTTATGTGATTGAAAATTAAAAGGAAAAGACATCCATCTTGGCCTGTTGCTTTAGGGGATTTCAAGTTGTAAATCATATGCAATCTGCTTGTTTGGCCTGTTTTCTCAGCCGCAGCATTCTTTCACCTAATTATTTCAAATGGTTCAGTGACAGCTGGATTGGCTGGCTGAACATCCTGCGTCGTCCTGTCCCTGGACTTTGACAGAGAAGCTCCGACCGTATATATTTACCCAAGCACTATTGATCACCAGGCTGTTTGACGAGCCAAACCAGGAAAGAGCGGCGTTTGCTCAACGGTGAACCTTTCCTCATGTATCTGAGCAAACACAGTGTGCTGCAACTGATATCCGACATAAGACGCGATAACGGGTGTCAACAGCGTGCTGCGCACAAACAGCTGAATCACATTTGTTAATGTTTGATGAGCTGCATTAGAGAGAGCTTAAATAAGCTGAAGGATGATTTTTGTCTTGCATCAATCTGTTTCTTCTGTATATTTGTCCCAAAGAAAAGCAGTAAAAAAACAAAACAAACAGTAAACCTATACCTGGTGACATCACGCGGTGCCGGCCCATGAGAAATGCAGATCCCGGAGTGGACAGCCAATCCAGGGAGGACATGAGGAGAAGGAGCAGGAGATTGGAGGAGGAGGACAAGACAGCCATGATGCTGGAGAGAGAGACAGAGGGGAGAATGAGAGAGGGACAGAGACACAGTGACTATAATTATCAGTTGAACTCCATGATGACATGCCCATGTGAAAAAACGCCTCCTTCCCTCACTACTTTCGGTCTCACTCCCTTTTTTTTTTTTCTCTCTTTCTTGCTCTCTGCCCAGTGAGCATTAAATTGTGAGTGGGTGCCACTGCCATTTATTTTCAGCTGGTGTATGTGAAACCTAACACGGGACAGGGAATAACTAATTATCATGCCCGGTTGGTGCTGCAGCATGTGTAGGTTGGATGTAAGCAGTAAGTGTTATTCGTTTGTGTAATCTCCTCGAAACATTTTCTCTCCATTTGTCATTTCTTATAAAACATTTCTCGAAGTGAAACCCATTTTTAATTATTTTGTCATTAGCCATGATTTCCCTACCAGACATTAATATATACTGTAGGTTTAGAAATGACAGCAGGAAGAGTGATTTGAGAGAGAAGCAAAAAGTGACCCCTCATAACGCCAACTGGGTGTGAATTAAATATCAGGGTAATTTAAATTGTTATAATTGTACCTGCTGTTCCTCCGAGGCCAAGTCTAATATTTTGAAACATTACTCAAGTCCACGTTACACTACTCTGGTTTATGAACAGTGATTAATAACACTGCATAAGCGTAACACCACATGTTGGTAATATTAAACCCGCATTGATTTTTATGGCCACTTGGGGGCAGCAGAAACAAGATGTAAACACAACACTGACACATTATCACCTTTTAAGTTGATATGGGGCAGGCGGCAACCTCCAGGTCTGAAAAGTGAAGCCTATGCGGAAGTGCCTTAAACTTGCATAATCTCAAATGGTCATCAGCAGTCTACTCCTCTGATTGGATAGAAGTCTATGAGAAAATGACTCCACTACTCTCTTGATTATTACCTCAGTAAACATTGTAAACATGAGTTTGTGGTCTCAATCGCTAGTTTCAAGCCTGCTTCAAGACAGCGTGATGTTCATTTAGTAAATTATGGTCCATTTGGAGTAAAATACAAAATAAAGCAGTGTATGCTTTAGGGCGGGGCTACCTTGGGACTGACATGTCACTTGGCATTGTCAGGTCTGGGAGTTGTCCGTGTTTTTGTCTTACAACTTTAAACCTTTCAAGGTGTGTTTTCAGTTCACGGAAGTTAATTGTCACATCTTGGTTGCCTACAAGTCTTGTTCAGCATTTGGTTGTACTCTCGTGTCACAACCAAGATGGCGACGGCCACTTCTTATACTGTTCATGATATGGGGGGGAATTGTTAGGAAACCGTTGCTTATCTACACATCCAGGAGATATGGGGCAACATTATCATTCAGTCATGTTCCTAAACACATGAAAAGTCAAATATTCACCCTTCTTTTAACCCTGTTTTGGTCTTCACTGCTTTCTGAGGGAAACATCTGACTTTTTAGCTGCTTAATACTCAAACATGTTCACCAGCTGGTCCTGAACTTTGTTTGTCTGCCAATTGGTGCTGCGCAGAGAGTTTACACTGCTGCTGCTTCCAGAAACAATAGATGTGAGCGGTGAGAGTTAACCAAAGCAAGACTGAATGGAGGCCGTATAACCAAAACAATGAAAGACGCTAAAATGCTCCATCGAGCTGAGGGGAACCGCAGAGTCATACGATAACCATCCGTGTGTCATCACTACTTGTGACACCCTCACACAAAGTAATTTGATCCACTGTTAACACAAACATATACTGATTATAGCAGCTCATATCCAACGCCAAATCACTTCCACATTACCGAATAGTAGTAGTGACATTTGGTGTCCAATCATCACATGCTGTGAGAATCTAGCAAGACGTCTTTGTACCACGGCAATAGGAACATTGACTCCTCCTCTAGAAACTAGACTTGAAAATTCCAACAAAACCTTTCAGACAGAAATGTGGTGACTGCCTCTCTCACCCAGGCCATCTACCTACAACTAAAATAATGTATACGGTCTGTTATATAGAAAAACTCTTCCTGGTCAATAAGTTGGTGTTGCCAACTCTCAAGTCCAACCTCTAAATATAGCCCAAACTTTCTGTCCACACCCGTGGCTATTTACAGCTCTGTCTCCGCAGCCAGCAAACCCAAACGTAGAGGCTATGTTTCTCAGGGCAACTGTGGCCGTATTTTGGCATAAGAAATTCTTCTTTGTTTTTTTTTAATGGGGAAAAGTGTTTGCCGTGCCTAGAAATAGTAAGGCAAGTGACTATTTCACAACATTCTGACATACAGAGTGACAACTACTGAGCAATGTGGCCAGCTCAGGCACATTTCTTTTTAAAGACCGACAAGCTTGGATAGAGCGTTGCCAGACCTAGAGGCAAAAAAATAAAAAGAATATATGAGCAAAGTTCATATGAGCGTTCGTATAACAGCACACATCAAAGTACTGGCAGCTATTTCAAATCAGAACACCTTCCATTACTTTTTTCTGGATTAGATTTACTACAGATTAGAAGATAGTACAACAAAAACTAGAAACCAAGAACATAAAGACAAGAATCTCAAAATCTTTGCAAAATTCAAGTTTGCTACTTGTAGTTTGCAAGACTGGACTTGTTAGTATATTCTACAACATACACAGTGTAAAACATGTCCCAGTTCAGTCCATCAACATAAACGTGCAGTCACAAGTGTGTGTGTGTGTGTGTGTGTGTGTGTGTGTGTGTATTCCAAGTGTCAGAGGCTATAAAGAGCCAAGTCATACAATGCAAGAATTCATTGAAGCGGGTGAATCTGGCCTGCCTAAAATGCTCCATTTACAATCAATTATTGCTCATAAGATCCCGTCAGACACTTTCCCTTCAGTTTTGATAATCTGTCAGTCTGGAATCCTGATTAAAAACATCTCTCCACTCATCAAAAGCCCTATGATCAGGGTGAATTTAACAGCCCTCTGATGAGCACTTTCAAACCAGCTTTTTTATTTTTGACGGGTTAAGTTCTCTGCTCCTCTTTTTCCTTTACATTGTCTTTTCTTTCAGAGTCTAACATTCTTTAATCGGTCGAGAAACTAAAGTACTATAACAGGGGGCCAAGCGGTCCCTCCACTCCGACATGTGGCCTCATGCTAATCCCAACATTAGTCTCAGCCCCTCACTCATGTGAAAGCTTCTGTGAAAGCCCTGGCATGGCTGGTGCTTCATCTCCATCTCGTGCATGTTTCTCCCCCATTCCTCTCCTCCTCTCTGCCAATTGCAGGCTCTCAGACTCGCGGGAAGACCGCCTCAGCCAATCAGAAAAGAGGGAGGCTCAGCCCAGGTCTCCTGGGGTCCCTTGGTAAACATTTAAGGCCTCTGTGGTCAAACGTCCTCCCACTACCTCTGCCCCACACACACACACACACACACACACACACACACACACGCACACACACACACACACCTTGACTTGGCACCCCCATTGCCAGCACCATGCCTCTCCCATATTTCCTCAATTCTCTATTGATCATCTGTGTTTGTGCAAAAAGGGAGCCGTCAGGAGAGGGAGGAGGAGGTCATAGGAGTAGATGGGGTGATGGTGTGAGGTTGAAGCCAAAGAGGGAAAAAAACAAAAAAAAAAACAGGTTATGGGGTGAGAGGTCACATCATGTCTGTGTTAGCACCCTTCTATAGCTGCAGAAGAAAAGCATGCACACACACACAGATTGATGTTGCAAGCCCAAGTTTATTGAGGGGTTCCTCCAAAGAAAAAGCAGAAATACTGTGGAATGATTGCTCTGTCTCTGCATCACACGCTCACCCTCTCTCTGGACAGCTGGGGGACACTCATTTACCTTTTTCTATATACTGTATGTGTCTGGGGACACTGAGGTCAAAGTTGTGTTTTGTGAGGACAGGTGAGCTCATTCAGACACATTTGCTATGGCAGTGTTTCTCTGGGTGCCCTGATGCTTGTAAGACAATGAAGATTTGAAGTTGTTATGTCGAACAATAAATAACAGCTTCACTTGTATTTCTAATGGACAGAAATCTAGGGCACAGTTCTTTAAAGTTATACATTTCAGAGCTGAAGTACAGAGAAGTTAGGATACTCGTGTTTTGTAGTACTTTTGAAGATTATGACAAGGTAATTAGGAGTACAGCTGACTTTGCTACGTTTGAGATCCCTCAAGATAAATGATCCAGTGCCTAGATGCATTTATTGAGCAAAGAGACAGTATTGCACTAGTCCAGTATTTCAGAAATCACTATTATCATCTTTGATATCGTTACACTATATCTCTAAAAATGCAATTATATATTTTTGAGGTTTTGTGATGAAGAACAAAATGGTTTCACTATGGAGCAAAGGAGCATGCGCACAATGAGATGAGAAATATTAGGGCTCTGGAAATGTTTTACGAGAAGGAAAATACATTGAACCTGAACCTACATTGGACCTTAGGCATACATACACATTACGTTAACAAATACCACCGAGGCTATTTACTTAACATCCAGAAAAACTTGAAAAGCAAAATAGAGATTGTCCTCTGGAGTGTGTGGATGTTTACCTTAAAGGGTGGGAAGTAGGTATTGAAACACTCACTCGCATTCATTAACACGATTATACAAGTGCATACATCCGTGCACAGACATAAATGCAAAACATTGAGGGAACCCTTGAATGGGGTTATGGCTTTGATGGACCACCTCCTCACTCACAACCCTCGATGAGCGGTCGACCTCAATCTGTTAGAAACAGGTGCGCACACACACACTTTCGTTACAATAGGGGTGTGTTGGCCTGCAGCAAAGGGTTAGGATATTTAACATTAGCCTTCAATCTTTCTCTTTCTTTGTGTCCCTCCATGCTTCTGTCAACATTCCGGTAATATCAGAAAGCCGTGGTGGCCGCCTGAGTGGAGTTAAGTGCTTCAGGCTACAGGAAATGAAGTGCAGGGCAGACAGAGAGTGCTGGCAGACGTCTCACTGAAGGTAAAAACAACCAGGAAAGAGCTCCTCCGAGGGAGTCAGACGCTCTAAAAAGATTTTTACAAAGACATTGCAATTGGCCCTTTAGCGAAGGCTCCTACACTGTGCCACTTCAGGGCTGTCCAAGATGAAAGTACACAATTGAGAGAAAAATTGTGAAATTTATGCATTAAAGCAGAACGAGTAGTCTTCTCTGCATTTTAGCCGTCTCCAGCCTTTGTTTTTTGCAACCAGAAGTTATATGAAGTGGAAACTAATTACAATCAAAAGCTGATAAAGACATTTTCAGGCAACCAAGTTGTTACAATTAACTTTCACGAAGTGTAAACACACTGTAAAAGGGTTTTAGTTGTAAGACAAAAACAAGGACAACTCCCAGGCGGAACAACGCCATGGTAGCGACCTGTCAATCACAAGTTAACCACCCCTAAAGCAAGCCCTGCCTTATGGTCTATTTTACTCTAAATGGGACCCTAATTTAATAAATGAACATCATGCTGTATTGAAGAAGACTTGAAACTAGAGATTGAGATCATACACTTGGTTAACAATGTTCACTGAGGGTATAAATCGGGAAGTAGAGTCATTTTAACATGGACTTCTATACAATCTGACTTCTTTTTGCAAAGGAGTCGCATATAAAATGTAGGTGCACTGCAAAGAAAGCACATAAAAACAAGTTGTTGTTTTAAATAGTGTGTCCAAACATGTTTTAGGTGATGCACCTGATATTTGCTTTTAGCCCAACGGGGGTTTTAGAAATATCAGACAGCATGACAAGAGGCATGGAACCCTTGGAAATACATTGATGCATTGATTGCTGTCACAATGTGGAGAGAATCAATATCATTGTGCAACACAACACTTTGTGTTTGGTCAATATATTCATGTACCTCACTCTAACAAATCGGTGTCCAGATGAACCGTGTGTGCGCCATACGGTGACAAAATCGAATCTGATTGTGTGTCGTGTTTTGACAAGACGAGCCCCGTTTTAAAAATCGTGCTATTGAGAGAAACTGTAAACCGCTCCCTCTTCTGGTGTGCAGCTTGTGAGAGCGCTCGACAATGCCCACATAAAAAGGACTGGAGTAAATCAGCTTGAAATCATTTAAAAGCAAATTTGTGTAATAACTAACACTGCTAACAAAATTATACAAACATAAATTTAAAAAACTGTGTACAAACAAAAATAAAAATAGCTTTTTCACAGCAACACAACAGGCCTTTCACGTACTGTGCACCTATAGACCTCCGAGCACCTGGCACCAATCGATGGACCGATAGAGCATCTTTAATCACTCCGTCTTTACAAAGCAAGGTTATACTTGCTGCATGATAACCACTACACATTATTTCACAAATATCGCGGCAGAAATATTTCAACACCATCGTCATCATTTCAAACATCATGCAAATGTTCTGCCCACCACTTTCCCCTTCACCACTATAACCTCTTTCTTTAAAATAAAAAAAAAACAGAGTAAACAACAGACTTCAACATGAGCCTGCACGTTAGACCAGAAACTGGTTAGGAAGGGTCCGCGCAGACGAAGAAGGCAGGGCCCAAAACCATGCAGCTTAGCCAGCTGCTTCTAATAGACCTCCAACTGTTGGACATATTCACAGAAATGCCCTGACCTGTGGTGAGATGAGTATGAGTGTGTTTGTGGAGAGGGTACGGGCCTACACGCACACACAGAAAGCATTTTTGAACCCGTGTCAGGCATTCAAGTCTGGCTGCTGGATGTGCTCTAATGTCTCCTACTCTTATTTCATGAGAGAGAGAGAGAGAGAGAGAGAGAGAGAGAGAGAGAGAGAGAGA
>NW_022280047.1:3393939-3404190 GCF_004355925.1 Anarrhichthys ocellatus
AGAGAGAGAGAGAGAGACAGAGAGAGAGAGAGAGAGAGAGAGAGAGAGAGAGAGAGAGAGAGAGAGAGAGAGAGAGAGAGAGAGAGAGAGAGAGAGAGAGAGAGAGAGAGAGAGAGAGAGAAAGAGAGAGAGAGAGAGAGAGAGAGAGAGAGAGAGAGAGAGAGAGAGAGAGAGAGAGAGGAAAACTCAGAGTCAGCACACTGGCATGAGGAGAGCTTGTGCTGGAAGCAGGACACACATCTGCAAACCCATGCTACACTCTGTGTCTGTGAGGCAAGTGGAAGCAAGCGTTTGGTGTTTGCATGCGTGCATGTGCAGGCGTGTACGTGTAAAAATCAAGTGTGTGTATCGGAGCGAGAACAAGAAAGGTAAAGACTGCGAGCAAGAGCCCGGGTCCAGCAGAAACGGAGACAGTGTGTGCTGCACAGATCTCAAAATCGATCTTTAGGGAAAATGTCTGCTGTGCAGCATGCCGCGCAACGTGTGTGTGCGCGCGCACGCACGGGCATGCAACAGTTTGTCAAAGATATTACTAATAGCCGTCAAGCTAAATTTCGCCTGAATCTTACCTTTTCATCTGGTCTCCGCTGCTTAACATCAACACAATAACCTCGGTTATGCCTCGATTGGTCATTTCAGAGAGACTTGATTCAAACTTTACAGAATGGACAGTGACAGGCGAACTAATAAGTGAAAAAGAAGAATAAAGAATGAAGTCTAAGTATAAATGTGCAGCACAGAACTCTCCAATTTGCACTAAATCCTGCTGTTTCTCCCTCTATGTCACACACACACACACACACACACACACACACACACACACACACACACACACACACACACACACACACACACACACCCTGACAACCACCATCAGACAAAGTGCACGTTGATGCGTGTAAAAATCTAATGGTCTTCCCGAGTGCTGTCAGAACATAACAGCTGTACTTAATGCTGTATGTGGGAGTGGAGCAAACAATGAGACAGAAACTGATGGAACTATAATTTCTCTTAAAAACCCTCGCCTCATCTATTAATACACCTCGTACCTCAGGAGGCTGCTATTATACATGTCCTTCAACTTGCTTTTTCTCTGCATCCGAGGAGCCGATGTAACAATATATCTTATTGAATATGGCTTAGCTTTATTTAGGTGAATACCATCCAACCATACGGTCTTAAAGGAAAACTGGTTTGTGATATTATGCATAACATCCCAGTGTCAGGGGATTGGAGATTATTTTTAAATTGCCCCTAAACTAATGCCATCCAGTGGACGTAATAGCGAAAGCAATGTATATCCGATTTAGATTAAAAAAAAAAAAGAATGATCTGGAGCCACAACAGAAGAAGAAAAAAAAAAAAAAGTCATGGGACTCAACGGTGGAGTAAAACCTTTTTCTTAAGGAATATAACTAACTACAGCAGGGCGAAACTAATTGAAATATTACACAAAACCAGATTGAGTTTGCACATGGCCTCTCATCCCAGCGTACTGCGCTTTCTAATACAAGCAGTATAATAATAAAAACACATAGAATCTGTCAAACTGCTCTTACAGTCAAATACTGGATGGAAATAATGTTCAATTAATTCATTTAGTAACGTAGTGTGGTAATAAATTAATCAATATCTTGAGTGTATTTTCAATGGTCTAAGTAATTTAACCAGTAAGAATCCGGACATAAGCTGGTTCCAGTTTTATATATTTTGTATTGATGTAAACTGAATTCCTTTGGGTTTTTGGGCAGTTGAGACAACATATCAGCAGTTTAAAAGGCATCATGAACTCTGGCAACTTCTCATTAACACTGCTCTACATTTGTTGATTAATAGATCAAAACAGTGAAGAAAGGAAAACTGATTATCTCTATGGTTGCACTCGTGTAATGCATCTACAGTAAAGTAAATAAGCATGTCATGGTCACTGGAGCGAGCATGGGCCTGTACTGATTTCCATCTGTGCATGCAACAATACACCAGGCTGTGTCAACAGTGAAGAAACACTACAGAATATTTCAGTTGTACACTTAATATTCGAGGTTCGATCCCCTTTCTTCCCCCAGTGTCGAGCTCATCTCTATCTCACGCAGATGTTTCTATTCCTCCCTCGGGATTTGATATGTATCAGTATTACGCTCTTTAGGCTGCACCCGTCCACACAGACCACGGCTGTCACTTCATGAGCAGTTGCAGCGGAATTTTAGACCAACTTTAAGTTGATGTCATGTTAATGCGAGCTTCAAATACACCGTGCAGTAGACTCAGCGTATTAAATATGTATGATTGGTCAAACAACATTTTGCAAAGAGCAAAATTGCATTTGTAATTTGCTAAATTGTTTTTTAGCAAAGTTTCCAGGATCGTGCGTAAGCTGCGTAACACATGGAGTCTCGGAGATATGGGTGAACGCACACAAAAAAAAAAAAAAAAAAAAGAAGCTCTCCGCACTTTAAAAGAAACAAAACACAAACGTACTTACTTATTCTACTTAGTCTCGAGCTTAAACCCCGCAAACACAGCGCAGATCGACTTTTCAGAACTTGGTCATCTGATGGCCAGCGTGAGTAACAGGCACGGAAATTCCTGCTTCTTCACTTCAGCCTGCTCGGCCCAGGTCTGATCTCCGCGATCAGTGTTTTCACATCACCCGATCATCGAATAATCGGGTCCGGTTCGCTTCCGCGGTGAAGATTTGTTGTCTTATCTGCAACTCAGTCCATCTTCTAGTCCACTTTCAGGGGCTACACGCGTAGCGTCGCATAGACCGAGCCAGTGAGTGAGTGAGTGTATGAGTGTGTGTCGGTGTGTTTCTAATGGCGGTGAAGCGCCCCCATCCGCCAACAATCCAATCTGCTCCATTATGAGCAGGGACAGCCGGGGAGGAAGACTGCCGGGCCACAACCTCCAAAATAAAACTCTCCTGTGAGGAGCTGCCTGCTGCCAGGCTTTCTGGTGAGAGGCAAAGTTTAAACGAGGAAGCAAATTAACATTGTACTACTTGTTATTAGAGAGAACCATGCCAGAAGAAGAAAGATGCAACATATGCTATTTCAATTTTGAACCAACCAGACTGATGTTCCGTGAACAGTGACTTTTTAGTCTCAATTTGAGGACAAAATGCAGAAAAGTTAATCGTTAAGATAAGTTAGTCGTCTCTGCTTGTAGGCTACTTGACTGCAGGAACTTATCATATCCTTGATTAGAGTTTGTTTGTTTTTTAAAACAAGTATGTTTTTGTTAGTTGATCGATTTTCAAAGATTCAATAATCATGTACTGCATTCAGCACCCAATACATTTTCCATTTTCATTATAATTTTTTTTTCTTCAGCAAGCGGGCAGCTTGGAGTTAAAACTACAGTCTCCAGGCTGCAGCAGGCTATTTCCCTGAAATCAAATATGATATGTCTATTTAACATATAACTTGCATACTTCGCAAGAATGCTTTTAAAGCGATTGGCCTCAAATCATGTTTCCATATGCAAATGAAATATATTGACCCCATAGTGCACTGGGTCGCTGCCCTGGATACGCATGCGCACGACAGCCATATGCACGTTCATAACGTGGGGGAGATAATGTGGTGCCGTAACACGTTTTTTGGGTTACATCAACGTGTTATGTGTCATGTTTCAGATGATTAGATGCCCGTCCCGTACTGTCATTAGAAACAGCAGCTGCGCAGAGCGTTTGTTTGTATCGCTTTATAATCCATACATCGATAGCAGGTCAGTTGCTGCTCTGTGCGGTCAAGAGGACACCGAGGGCACGGTTCAAGTTTTATCTTCATATTGCGACATAAGCTTTGCAATCGTACATAAATAAATATTTCATTTTCTGGGAACACGAGCATCGCTTTGAAACTGAACGCGAAAGACATCACGCCAAGCTCCCCATCACGTCCACCTGTGTGTGCTCTCGTAATCAAAACCGCGGAGCTGCAGGCGCTACTTTGGTCCGACGTTAAGCAGGGGATGACGCGCTCAGCTGTTGCCCTGGGTTACCCGGTGCTTCGAGATGGAGACACGGAGAACACGGATGGTCCCGACGGTCCAAGTTGTGTTATAGTGGTCCACAACTTTTCACGGAGCTGCGGGACCTTGTTAACGTGCCGGTTTACAACAGAAGCTTTGTAGTGTAATTATACATAAGCGACCAGTTTTATGTGCGCACGAGCACGGAGGTTTCTGCGGTGATTTTGTTTTTGTTTCGTTGCAACAGTCTGGTGCTTGTTGCACATCAATTAAGCAGCGGATATGGCGTGCGTAATTGTGGCTTAGTGCGCTACATCACTCCAATTAGAGACTGCAGATGGAACAGATTGTTGCCTTCAGATGGCTGAATATAATCACCAGAGAATGTATTATTATTATTATTATTATTACTCCGTCTGCCTGGCATTACATAACAAATGTATGTATGTATGTATGTGTTTGATCACATGTCCGCTGATTGTAAAATTAAAGGGAAAAGACGAACAAAACAGGAATAAAGCGCTTTAGAGAGGCTCATAAGGGTGTAACTTCACACAACATGATGCTGAGAACGCTCATGAATGGCTGCCTGTCTGTAAAGTGTAGGCTGTGTGGGCTCACGTGGAGGGTCCACTGGAGAAGTGACGCCACGAGAGGCTCGCCCAGAATTTCAGCTGTCTGGATATACCTCCCCCCCAAGACCCACCCCCCATCCCCGGACCCAAGAGCCATCGATTAGCATGGAGTGCCCACCCCGACACGTGAGAGAGAAACGCCCCCATGTACCCAGCTGTTGCTGCTGCTAAACTGCATGTTGCATGTATTTGTGGACCATGTGATAGTTTTTCTTTTCAGGATTTGACTTTGGCATGACAGCATTCCTGCTCATTTTACATACAACGCAACAGTGTAAACTTTCACGTTATGACGTCATGTGTGAGCCAATAAAGTCAAGTTCACCGCTGTCCTCTGGACTGACGAAGGAGTTTAGCAGCATGTTCATGACATGAGCACTAAGAAAAGATGACAAACTGGAACCTACAGTGTTCAACATAGTCAGCTGGAAAAAGAAACAAAGACGGACCGACAAACATACAGGCTGCTGAGGCCTGGAGGTTGTAGTATCTTCCTCCCCATTAATGCACTGTTGTTGACATCATTTGTGATGCAAGGGGGAAAGAAATGGAATTGGCACGTCTGCATTGAGCGCAGCCATCCTTATATTTTTATGGGCTTATCCCCGTCTCTATTAAATCCATGAAGGCCCACAAGTTACGGCTTAGCTTTTTCCTAAGTCGTACGGCTGCAGTGCTCATATCCACACTGTGAGACAAACAAGGCTGCTCCCATGCAACACAAATACTGTCAATTATAACTTGCACAGAGGAAAGCGCTTTAGCTGAAATGAGGTTTAGGGTTACTGTAATTAGCTGACCTTTTCACTGGTCTCGGGGCACTTTGTGACATTAATTACCAAACAGAGAAAACCAACCACAAACAGTGTGTCTGTAGTAAGTGACCCCTGAACATGGCCATGTATTGGTCAGTAGAGAGACGGAGAGCCCTGATTGGAGCAGAGTGGGGGGCGTCCATTGAATTAGTTCCTTTGTTATGGAATACTCATTCCTGTGATTGTCTGCCCTGAGTGATCATGTGGACTTATGCTGTATTGAATGCGACAACAGAACAATGCATCTGGCCCACAGCCTGATGTCACTGTGCCTGCACTGCAGGGCTGGGAGTGCTGTCGCTGGTGACTCAACCTTGATCAGTCTGCTGTAAACCACATTCATCCATATCCAATAATCCACGTTAAAGGACGGGGCGGGGTGATATTCGGTATTTTTGGAATAGACCAGTACCAACCATGCATTAGTCGTTCCACAAATACTTTCCAACTTCCACATCCTGTCTGTGATTCTCAGCCCTGAAGGTTCTGATGTAAATCTTTATGAATGGCTGACATTTATATAAGAGTTTCACTTCTTAAAAAGGCTAAATCATTTCCTAAAACAGCTGTAGGTACTGTAGCTTTAAGCAAACATGAGTCAAACTGAAGTAAACAGTGTATTCGTCAAGGACTATTTTCAGCGGTGGATTTAATGTGCCAGTGAGTATTTACAGCAGGGGAAAGGTTTGACTGGATCAAACTGGCTTGGCAGGATCAGTAAAAACAAAACAAAAAAACAACCACAGTCTATTGTGCCCAAGTTCAATGTAATAATGTGACACATCTCCCAGTGTAATAATGTGGCTCATTCATGTGTTTTTAAAAGGTTTTGAACAGGAATGGAAGTCTATGGCACCAAGGAATAAAGTATGTCAGACTTTTGCACAGGAAATATTCATCAGAAGGATCAATTCACTGTTATATGTAAATACAATATGTAAATCACCACCGTTTTTCAAATCATTTTGCTTCAATCTCCGAGCCGCCTGACTGAGCACCCTTGCTTCACTCACAGCCATATTCCCGTAACTGTTTTTTTTATTTATGTATCTTTCGTGATGCTTCCTTTCAATAGCCATGCAGGACCTCTCCGTGTTTTGGCTGTCTGTTTTTATTTTCCACATGATGAAAGAGTGCCCTTTGCGTCATCCCCTTCAAGTCACCTGTAATGCATTTAGTGCGGTTTCACGTCACAAGTGTGGCCACTCACCACTATATGTCAGCACCCTGCTGCCTATTGGATTAGGGTAAAAGAGAGGAGATGGCTACAGGGGGAACACACACACACACACACACACACACACACAGAAATAACAACAACAACATCAAATACAAGGACGGATCACTGTGCTCCTGGTTCCATATCTTCATTATTACCGAGCTGCTCATAGATTCAAAGGGATTCACAAGTACTTCAGCATTAACACTTCTAAAACCCTGATCCAGTATTGCGAGTCCCTGACCTGCCATATTGGTGTATGGCAGCGGGAGGTCGGTGGGACGGATGCAGTGAAGTGGGGAGGAAATTGAAGCGAATTGGCGAGATTGCATGGGAAGAGTAAGATCCACAGAGTATCAGCATGAGAGCCCCGCCATGTGCAAAACAACACAATTAAGAGGGACGCTTAGCCTAATCAGTGAATGCATCATGCAAATGCTGTTTTTTTTTTTTTTTTTTCAATGCCTACTTTAATCTTGGCCGTTATCGCGGAATACAAATCAGGGACTTAACTCTAATGAAAGGAAGAGAGAGTGAAAAGGGTGGGATGAGACAACAGAGAAGAAGAGGGATAGCGGAAGATGGAGAGGATGATGTCTGAGGAAGACGGCGAGGCAGAGCTGGCCGCTGTGATTGCTGTATTTCACCCTGTGAGGAGTGTTTTTAGCCAAATTCAATATTTCAAGTCAGACAATTATTGACACAGCGACAGAGCTTCATTCGATTCAAAGCAGTTTACTCCCATTGTTGAATCTACTGCTACAATAACAAAGACGCTTTATGAATACGTAATTCTGCACCACCACAAACTGCAGCCCAAGAAAGCACAACAAACAATTTCAACAGCAAAGTAATATCATAAACGTGGCAATGGCAATAGTTATTGCTGAATTATAGATTTACGTTGTACCGATGAATAGTGGTCCACCCCACCTGTTATTTATATAGGTGCACAGAACGTGTTTTCAATACTGTGCACGCAACAGAAAGCATATTTAGATTTCGTTTTTGTGCACATTTTCAGTAAAAAATAACCACTTCTTTTTTTTACACTGCCGGGTAAATATAGTTCTCCAAATTCAATATTTGACTTATTCTACAAATTCTGAAATGTAGTGGTGAATGAGGCCATTATGGCTTATTTGGAAATACTATATACTGGACAGCACAAAAACGTAAGCTTCATTGAGCAGGGGAAATAGGAAATACCTGATTATTTTTTGTTTCTATTGCCTCAGGCTGTACAAAGAACCCTATAAACACGCCTCCAACACTGGCATTACATCAAGATGAAATCCTTGTGAGCCACGGAAGAGCCTTTTTGTCGGTCTTTTATATACACAGCGTTTCCAATAGGCTGCGTCCTGGTGTCACTATACACAACTTACATGGCATGTGGTAACTGTCCACATACTGTTGCAGACTTCTGTGAACCGTCTTGGGTCAGTATAGGGGTGTCTTCCTCGTGACATCATTTCCCAGAGGCCCCTTTGGATTACGGAAGACGAGAGGCAGCCGGAGGCCTACCTTCCAAAACAAGGCCCCAGAATCCCCCCATCAAACATTATGTAGGGATGTGTGCTAATGGTCCACAGTCTGCAGTCTAAACAAACAGACTCTGAAAATGTCCTAGCAAAGCAAGCTCCAGCAATGGACTCAACACATCCTGGATGCCAACCCACAGTAACCTCATCGCTAGTTTACTTTCTTTAGTCTGCATTCACACAAAAGTAGCTCATCTTCATTCACTCATTCATTCAGAGTGTAACTGTACATATTCATCCACACCGACAGCGGAAGGACTTTACCTCCATTGGCTGCATCATGATCACAGAGTAAGAACAAAAGATAAAGCAGTTGTTCTCTGCATACCTGCCCGAAAAACAAGTTACCATTGTTGATATACTATTTTTGAAAATGCTTTTTTATGTGGTTCACCTTCACTGTTGGACATTCGGTGTAAGCATGAGTGTTCATACACACAACACACAAACGTAAAATGTAGGTAAATAACTGTGGAGCGAGTAGCTAAGAGGTAGACATCCTGTTTACAGAGAGATGAGCTGAGAGGAAAAGTCAGACTCCATAATTTCCCTTTAAATCTCAGCAGGGGAAAAAAAAAAGAATCAATCTCCGCTTCACCAGTATTCAGCTCAGCTAAATGCACCTAAATTGCACCAATCATGGTCCTATTTTAGGTCTGTGTATGTCTATGAAATGATTGTTGAGACAAAAGAGCTTTCTGATGGAAGGGCTGCCGGGGGGGGGGGGGGGGCATATACTTTTTACCTCGGGGACTAGAACAAAAGAGCACCAGCAAGGAGGCTCATTATGTTGTCATGTAATGCTGCCATTAGGTCATGCGAACGCTGCCACCAGGGACACCCAATATGAACCGGGTGATCATTTCTATGGGACAAACACAACTTACACATAATAAGTGAGAGGTCTAAAAAAAAAAAATGTATCTGTTCTTCTGCTGTGATTATTTCATATCTATGTTTGACGAATATTTCTCACATTTCATAGCTTTATGGTCAGTGCTAGTCAAACAGTCAAGGCAGTTAGAAAGGCAGAGCTTTTGGCAACAAAGCATAGAAACACACAGCTGCTAGTAGCGCCCTCTGGTGGCCGCTTGCTGACATACAGATGTTGACTCAACATTTCATGCCAGGGCTGACCTCAGAGGAGAGGAAAGCAGGAGGAAATATACCATCCACTGCTCAGGACATTTTGAACTTGTGAATGTGTGCAGAGAAGACGTGAAAGAAGGAAGGAGAGAAGACAAAAATCGTGACTAACATACATAGAATAGTTTTGTCATTTGTGAATACTTGAACAGCGATTTACTGGTTATTTAACAGACATGTAATACAGTTATCAGGGTTATGAGAGACTGAAAGTGTGACTTCTCCACCACAAGAGAAATCTGTATTCATAAAAAACATTTGTATAAGAAATTTATTTTATATATATATATATATATATATATATATATATATTTTTTTTTTTTTTTTCCTTTTTTTTTTCCTAATTGTACAGATAACAGATGCAAATATTTAAAATCAGAGGAGTATTTGCCATTTCTCAAAAGGCAACATTTCTTTATTACACAAGATCAAATATTTAAAATAAAGTGACTTCATTAAATTGGTTGGATTATAGTTTAGCTGTAAAAGTCATATCTTCACGGTATACGAGAGGTAAGTATTGATCAGAGGGCAGTGGATTTTGTCTGAAAGTTACATAAGCTGACTGTAAAAAGGCCAGGTCATTATGAACCGTAGATGAAATATTGAAAAGTGTCATGTCAAATCAGGAAAAATCTCTTTCCCATTGTTGAACTGAACAGCGGGCAACCTGATTAGTCAGCAGCACGCCAAGTCTTAAATGTGGTAATAAATTGAGTCAAAGTGAGATTTTACATTTTTTTCATTTGGGTTTTTGTAGTCCTGCACTGGAGTCTTTTTATATCTGTGTTTTACTGCAAGTCTCATTGAACAAGCAGTGTTCATCCTACAACAACTACATTTAGTGTAACTTAAACAGCTGAACAGACCTGAGTGTGTCCAGTTGTTTGTATTATTGTCTGAAGTCAACAACCCTA
>NW_022280047.1:3404290-3420847 GCF_004355925.1 Anarrhichthys ocellatus
GTCAAACCTCCTGTCCTGCTATCACTCCTTCATTTGGCTCTCTCTGTAAATAAGATCAGAGTCTCTCTCAGTTGTCCCGGATGAATAACAGTTAGAAACCCATCAGTGCAGATGTGGCATAAATTACTCAGGTAATGCCGTACAGTGTGTCTTGGTGGTTTTCACTCATCTGGCAGCCAGCAGAAGTTAGATAACTAGCTACCATAGAGTTTGACTCCCGAACATCTCAGCAACCAGGAGACGCCCTCCAGAAGACCTGATAGGGATTCTGCTACTGTATCCTGCACCTGAATAAGGGCGAGAAACACAAACACAGGTTGAAAAAAAAAAAAAAAAAAAAAGTCTCATGAAACTGACACTGGATAGATTTCAATTATCAATCTTTTAATCTTTCAATTACCATCCAAGGGTTAGCCAGCTGGAGTAGTCCGAGTCTCTTTGCGATGTTGACACAGGGAGTTCGACACCTGGCCCTGTTTCTGCTGTTACTGGTTTGCAGGCGGGTTATCCTGACTTCTTCCGATTCTTCTCTGGAGACACAGGAGAGCACCAGCAGAGGCCTGGTCGCTGAACCCTCGGCACAGCTAAGCACAGCCCGAATCTGAGCCGCCTCGGACTCCCCGTCGCCTACTGATGACATGGTTTTTCATGCAAATGGTCTTCGCTGGCAATTTATGTGGCAAAAAAAAAAAACACTGTGCATGATGCGACATGGTGGTAGCAGAGGAGCAGAAGCTGCGAATAGATATGCCATCTTTATCTCACCTCTCTCAGGCTCTGCATTGGCTACATAGATGAAACCGTCCACCACCTGGCACACTTGCTGGACCTGAGGAGCAGGGCTGTAGATTGGACAGCCTGAGTCATCGGTTCCTTCAAAGGTAAAAAGTTTATTACTGATGCTCTGCTGCTGCAATCTGGCTTTCTCCCTCTCTGCCCTGCACACACAAGCACACACAGTTTAATGACGGTGGCAGTATTCACAATGACACGCAGGAAAAACAGATTATAACTGCAACTCACATGGTATCTTTGAATACAAAGTGCTTACCTATTGGTTGAGTACAGAGTCAGGATATTGAATTTGTGTTGGTTGTTGAACATGTAACTGATCCCTGAGCCAATACCTAGAGTATAAAAACAAGGGTCGGTTAGGTTCTTGGGACGTCTTAGCTGATAACAATTATTGGCCAATATTGCCACCGAGTGGTAGGAAAGTAAACGTACAACAAGTAAGTGAAGTGTGTGGTTTGTAAAAATAACCACATCAACATTATCTGCTTGTTAAAGTGATCTTGTTCCAGTGCCAGCTCAAGAAGAAATTGGACTTTAAACTGATTCAGGGGTGTTTTTGTCACTATGCTAATAATGGTGACCGGGAAGAGCTTATAGCCTTCATCATCAGCACTCAACATTAAAAGTTATCTCACCGTTTATCTGTCTGTGAGGAGTGCCCGACACTGGAAGCACATCTGGAGCACGCAGGAGCCTTGTGACTAAAGACACGTCCAGCTGCTCCATGCCGGGGCCCAACATGGCATAACGTGGCTCAGATGAGGGCACCAGAGACTGGAGAAAAGAGGTCATGACCTCATATGTCGGCCGTGAGGGAAGCCATTGTTGTCTGCAGGATGGGCAGCCTTTCAGGTATCTGTCGAGACATAAACGGCGGTCAAAATCTCTTTCAAACAAACTGACCTCGATACGGGACGACAGAAAAAGACACCCACTCTGACATGTAGTCAACTTTCGATTCCATCCCTTTGTCGCCCCACTCTTCTCTATCGTCCAGGCTCTCGTCTTCATTGATTAGTGGTGCGTCCAACAACTCCAGTTGGGGCATGCTCACGTGATCAATGGAGGGCCAGTTTAGCATGTCCCTGTGCAGGAAGTATCTCCACAGTACTGGATCTCTAACCATGGCCCTCCAGTACCGACTGGTGGCTCCCAGAATGCAGATATCCGCCGGAGACAGTAAGGTCATGATCAGGAACTGTACGTCCACCTTAAAGAGGGAGGGTATGATTTAATACCACGATTTCAACAAAACTAAACTAAAAGAGTGTCAAGGACTAGTTAGAAGGAGACAGGAAGGAAACGGTGGACAATCACTAACACTTGAATATATATTATCAATAGAAATACATAAGAGGATAAGAAAAGCCTGGCATTTCAAATATTACTTTAGTGAGCGTTGGCTACATAAATATTAACAGTAAAATGTGGGCTTCTTTAAGTGTCACAGTAGATAGTTTTATAAACTATAGAGCAAGTAGCAAGTACTATGACTTTGTCAAATGAACGAATTCTGGTCTTGAGTAAACTGCTTGTACAAAAGGGTGTCTCTTCACCACCCGACTCAATGGCTATTACATTTAACCAGCTTATTTCACTTTATGTAATGTAAAAAACATCTTGTCCATTCATTTGTGGTACTATTACATTTGACAATTAAAATGTGACGCATTATGAAGCCTGTTCAACCAGAACAGAAAGCTCCACCTTGGACCTACCCTGAACCCTGGCCTTCAGCCAATGTTTGCCAAAAGTTCCCGGAAGGTTCGAATAACAACGTGCCGTGGAGTGTTGAGGAAACAGCATCACAGCACACGTTAGTCGCTTGCTTTGACATAACGACCGCGACTGATAAGTAGAGCATGGATGTAGTGAGAGGGGGCATTTTGACGGAAGTAAAGGTAAATTCAGTTATGACGTTATCCAGCATTCACTATGGCCCAATCCCAATGTCCCCCCTAAAGCCTCAAACCCTGAACCCGCAAGGACTTACTGACGTCATGACGTCACCTGGTAAATGGTTGAGTGTGAGAGACTGTGAGGGCTTGAGATAGTGTAAATAGGAATGGGACAGCACTTTGGGTATTTATTTCATACTTTGTACTTCCTGATTTGAAAGTCTTCAGGCTCTTTCCTCACAAGTTGAGAGGTAACTTCATATAATCCATTTACTCGTTTTTGCCAAAACACCTTCAATGACAAAATCAAATATTTGATGAATAAATAAATATCCTCTGATTTCAAGTTTACTTTTTGTACCATCTTCAACCCTTAATGTTTCTGAGTAAATTTAATATGACAGGCTGAACACACGTGAGCCGTCCTCTTTGTTTACCTTTTTTTTTACGTCTCCATGCGTCCACTGGTTAACCCGTGTTTAACGTCACATTGCAATGATTTGTGGGTAATTCCCTTAGACAAAGTCAGCTGACTTACGGTAAGGGCTCATAAAGGGCTCAAAATGTCTGCAAGAGATTCAAAAACTATGATTTAGCAGTGGGACATCCCCAAACCCTCACGGACTTCGCGGGAGCGCGCCTCAAAGCCCGTAAAGGGGGACATTGGGATGGGGCCACTGGTTAGCACTCTATCCAGCAGTTTAAGTGACGTATTCATGAGCGGCTGTCCGCAGGATGGGATTAATATTGTACGTGTCGCGTGTCAAAATTGCACTAGATTTTTGAAAAAGCACTTCATGGGGTCCCCATCAATACACCCACCACGTGAGAAGATTGGAGGAGCGGTTATCGAGATATGCGAGGAACAGTTTCCAGGCTTTAGATGTCCTATAGGGAAACACGTCGAAATTGTAGAAATGCATTTGAACCTCACATACCTGACCCTACCTCGCTCCATGAGATGAATATATACTTTAAAACGGCTATATAGTTTAGGACAGGTCAAACTAAACAAAAGACAATTCCATTAATTTCACTCACCGGTAAACTATCCAGAGATCCCGGTTGTGGCTCTCCTACCGCGTCCACAACAGGCGTCGAAGAGCCTTTGACAACTTTACCACTGTTTGGGAAATATCGGTCCCTGAACCGTCTGAGGCTGCGGATCACAACAGACTCGCTGAGCTGCTGGGTCTGTCCTGCCATGATTTCAGAAGTGAGTGGTAATAAGCGAAGAGATGGTAAAACCACTGTGATATCGACGGAGTGAGCGATGACAACACATCCACCCGTCTTACTTCCTTGTTGCTGGCTGAAGTGTGGCATTGTGGGTACTGTGTTTTTCAATAATGTGCAGCTAAATCGTGTTTTTCTTAAAACAACGCGCGTGTTTATTGTCAACGAGGACATAAAAAACAGAAAATGATTTTCGTCCAAACAACACAGAGTCTCTATTAATAGTTGTACTATCAAGGTTACTGAAGTGGCAGAGAAATGTAATTTTGCAATAGATGGGAATACAAGTGGCGCATTACAAAGCTGGTATGAACAAATCTGAACATACTTCAAATAGTCATGAATACATCATTGTCAATTGTTTTTGAACACCTTTCTTTTGCCTTTAGTGTATATTTGTATACACACATACATATATAATGTATATGCAATTATAATATATTAAAAAGCATAACAAAATAGCAAAAAAACAATAAATAAAATGTTACTGTGCAATGTCTCATTTCCAGCTGGATTATCTTAAATCTTTAAAAAAAAAAAAAAAAGAAAAAAAAAAGAAAAAAAAGGTCAATTTCATTAATAACCTTTTAATATTTATATTAATGTTATTATAACACATTCTCGGAGCAAAATAAGTGCCCCAGTCAACAGTCTGGAATCAAGATGATAACTGCTTTTTCAGCAGGACAGGGCAAAATGTTATTTAACAACCTCGGCTGCATCCCCTGCCAGTTTTACACCACCAGTCTCATCCTTTCTAACCTCTCCTTCACCTGCTTTGGCCTCGGCCATTTGGCATGGGATGAGGTTGCCTGTAGACACTGATCCAAAGACTCTCTTTCACATACACTTTCTCCCCATGTCTCTACTGTACCTTCCACAAGATTACACCCCACCTGATGAATTGCATTTTTATTTGGGGTTTACACACATTTGAATACTGAACTTAGATCTGTGCCCGAGGGCAACTTCAACACAGGGGCAGCTGGGTTCACTGTAAAATACTAAGGATTTCCTTGGCATTTTCTGTGTTCCAGCCCTGGCCCTGCAGAGGGCCCTCACAGGCCAGCACATATTTGTTGAGGATCTGTGTGCCAATGTCCCGAAACTGGAGGCGATCTTCCTTGCGATCCATAGTGTCAGCACTGCAGTCCTCGTACTTGACCGCCCAGAAACACATTTCCCCGATGTACATCATCGTCAACAGGTGTGTGTCTGAGAAGATGCCTGGCCAAAATCATAAGTAAGTAGTGAGTATGATCAAATGGCCCACATGAAGAATTTTCTGCCAACTTGACTGAAGCTGCACAACAGTTCGTGTTAATCATAGATAACTGATGACACGTTTACCTTCAGATAGGAAGCTTGCTGTAGCAGTGTCATGGAGCACCACGCCATCGTTGAGCTTCACAGAGTTTCTCACCTGCAGCATCCGCATTAGGTAGCGCACCCCTTCCTGAATACACTAGATTGAAACAGAGTCAGATGAGCATTAGGACTAATCTCAGCATATGCCAAAAAAAAAAAAAACTCACATACTAAACTTCTGTTTGCACCAAAACAAAGTAAATTGATCTGGCTGAATCAGCCCACATTTCTGTTCACAAAGACAATTTACTGAATCTACTTAGATCTCTTAACAATGTGGCACCTTAAGGAATGTGTCCTTGTTTTTCTTAATCCACTGTTTTCGCTGATGAAGGGTGTGGCAGTACATGTACAGCAGAGCTCCACGTCTCCAATAGAGGCATTCTAACAGCTCAAGGCCCAACATAGACTGCACCTATTAAAAACCAAAAGACATAAATAGCACTGTTTGACAATGACATGGAATTAAATATGTGCTACTTCTTTTTTTGCAAAATATAAACCAACTAGAGACCACATTAAAGTGGAACTGACATTACTAGGAATACTCTAAAAACATGCACACAAGATGGTCTTGACACACATATACACACTTCCTGTGCTGGTGCTAGCCTCCCTGCCAAAACCTCTGGCTCGGTCAGGTCTTGCAGCAGCTGCTGGATTTTAAAAGGTGAGCAGTCCTCAGGGAACTCCTGGTCCACCAGTTTATTCTCTTCATAAAATGTGATGTCCAGGATTACCTAAAGGATGAAAAACAAATGTATACTCACACTTGACATTGAATACAATGTTCAAGAAACCTACGCAACAAGTTTCACGATTACAAAAATACTGTTTAAGTCAACCGAAGCAAACTAAATGACTATATTGAGTTCTTCATCAATAAAGTAGATCAAATCAGAATCACTAAAAACCCTATTGAGCCTCTTCAGTCAGGGTTTAGACCACTTCACATCAACAAGACAACCGTAACAATCTACAACTAACCTCTGACTCCAGCACACACTTGGCTTTAATCTTCCTCAATCTAAGCATCTCTTGGTACAAAGCTAGCTAAGTAACTTAATTGCAGTTAGGGCATACATTTCCACTCCTACATTGTGAAAGCTATGATATCAGTTAAGTAAATATTACCCCTATTTGTAGATGTATAGCATATGGTTTTGAACTCAAAGGCTAAACTGAGGGGCTACAAGTTTGACGTTTATAGGGGTAAAACAAAAAAATAAATTAATTTTAGTTAATCGCTTATGTCATTTATCAAGCAAACCTGCCAAGGATTTGGTGGTTACGCCTTCTCAAATTTAAGGATGCTTTCCCCTGTTTAATAAAAGTAAGCATGACTGAATACCTTTGAGGTTTGGACTCTAACACAGATGCACCTCACAATCTGAAGATCACCTTGAGTTCAGGGAATTTAAGAGGCATTTTTTTCACTATTTTATGATGTTTTACAAACTAAATGATTAATGGAAAACAGTGCCAGATATTAAACACTAATGAAGTGTAATGAAGTACCTGTGTGTAATCCTGAAGCACCTTGGAAAGGTTGCTACTCTCCCCTCCTTGCCTGTAATAGCTTTTCAACTTGTCTAGTATGGCAGACGCATTCTGTAAATAGTCATCATCTGTGGAAGAACGACACATTAACATGTTACCAATTATTTCTGTACTGTTGATGAATGACACTGTATATTTACAAGTTTATGCAAAAGAGTTTTACCGTAACAAAGCTAACGGCAATGTGACTGCCAACATAATACGTTAATACAATCATGGCATGAAATGTGAACTAACGTTTTCAAGCGTTTAACAATGTTTACATGTAATGACTAATATAACAGGTAGAATTCAACATAAAATAATGGCAACTTTACTTCTACGGTTAACGCTCACCCCTATTTTATTTACTTTTAGGTGGCATCGTGTTTCATGGCCAGCTAACGTAAAACGTTTGTCAACAATAATGCATTTTAGCTAACGTTAGCAAATTTACGCTAGCCGTTAACTCGGACACCCATATACATCAAAAACAAACATCGGTCAGTTAGTAACAGTTACGAAGTTAAATGTTCACCGGCCGTTAGTTAACTGTTGGGCAAGTATTATCTGCCGATAACATTTCATCAGACAACAGCTGTTGTTATAGTTGCAAGCTATGTTAGATAACGTTAGCTAGCTTGCTAGTTAGCTAATAAACTGAACAATAATCTTAGCCACGCAGACGAGGTGCCAAGAACGGCCACAAGACACAAAAATAACAACGTTATGTCCATACCTTGCTTTTCAGCTCTGAGACTGGAACACTTGATGTCTAACTCAAATATCCTTCTCTCCAACTCAAAACCCTGTCGCCTGTAGTCGTCGGCCATGACTAAAAGTATGCGTCACGTGAGCCAGGGATTACTCACGTGCTCATAGTGTCATGCCTGTTTCCAAGAGACATCCGTGTGTTTGTGTGTGTGCGCGTGCGCCTGGAGGTAGTTATCTCCACACTTGTATATACTTCAATTCCGATACTTATTCCACCTTGAGGGTTTTGAAACGACATTACCGTCTCTGTAATAGTGAAAGCATTTTGCAGTTCGCCGAGTACTTCATGGTGGCGTGGTGGTGGTGGTGAAAGGGTTAAATTTAAATGAGCTTGCCGAGCCTCTCTGTATCACCGCGTGCTAGTCCAGCCCATTGACGCGCTGAGTTTTTGACGTGGAAGCTAGCATTGCGGGTAGCCACACAGCGACCTTTCAGCAGCCTACACCATCTGTCGTCTCGTCGGCTGCAGCTATCACTGTGCTCCGCTCCCCGTGTCTCCAAAACATGGCTGCCCTCAAAGCCTTGTGCAGAGCGGAGAATTTATTCTTCAAAAATCTCTCAGGTCCCTGCAGAACCAAATTAAATGGGGCAAATCTCCAATTGAGCAAGGTTGGTACGGTTACGTTGATGGGTTCAATAATTGACAAGGTTAACACAAGATGCTTGTAAATCGCTGGAATACATGATCATAATATTGTGACGATTAATGATTAAACAATGACTAGAAAGTTTATTGTAGCGGCATTACATAACGCACAGTCAAAACGTCCAACGTGAAGGTGTGCTCGTGTTTGGCATAATCCACCTCTACCAGTATGTATTTACACGCAAACAACATTTTCGTTATGCAACAGTTATAGTCTGGACGTTGTACAATACAGTCATGTCATTGCTTTCATAATCCACTGTGCTGGCTGAAATTAGAAATAATAAGGAATCTTAGGACTTCATTTGAGTCCTAAGATAACTGTTGTCTTGGGACTCTTGATCGCGGGCTACCCTCAAGCTCTGCTCCTTTTTATTGAAGGATTTATTCATCAGTTTTGCTTATCTTTCCCCTCCTCAACTGAGTAAACTCGATAAGGCACTGAAACTGTGCAAACATATTAGCTGCCCTCAGGCATCTGTCGGTTTCGTTTTAACCAGCAATGTTTTTTTAAGCGTTATACTGGTATGTTCTTATTCAGAATCACTTATAGTTAATTCCTGGAGCTCTTTTTGAAAGACTAAATTGAAGTGTTGTTGTTGATTTTAATCGCCTCTTGATCTGCTTCCTGCAGTCCTGCGGCTGCTACTTTTCTACCTCCAGCCAAAGAAGTTCACGCTTCTACTCGGATCCCACAGAGGCAGTCAAAGATATCCCAAGTGGAGCTACCATTCTTGTAGGAGGTAAGGTATACAACACTTTCACAAACGGACTCTTAAGATTATAGGATGGTTACATCGACACCTCGATGAAAAGTGCTGGCAAGTTATCTCAGTTTGTAACTGTGTGCAAGTTTTGTTAACTCATGAAAACAATGTGTGTTCAATGAGCACCTAACTGCAAAGTGAGCTTGCGCTCTGTCTGGCATGGTGGTTGTTTACCATCCACACACAGAGCACACAGAAATTCCACAGCTCTTATTTATAGTCAAGTTCGGAGTGACATTGTTAAACATTTTCCGTTGTGTGTCACCTCTATCTGGGGGAAAAAACACACGGACAAACAGAAATCTGCCTCACTCAGTGTAATATTAGAAACACGTGATACTGACAAATGACTAGAATTACCTGAGGCTTGGTTCCAGGTTGATCATGTTATTAGATTCAACGTTTTCCTGTGTGTTTTGTAACAGAGGGAAATATTATAGTTTTTTCTTTTTTCCATATCTGCCATGTTCCTAACCCTACTAGGTGAAAGTTCCACCTTAAAGTACCATAGCTACGCCTTTTCACACACTCTGCAATGACTCCTTGGTTGCTTCCACTTTCTTTTTGTTTATAATGCATTACTGCCTTTTTATGTGTGGCGCAACACAGGCTTTGGATTATGTGGAATCCCAGAGAATCTCATCAACAGTTTACTGAAGACCGGCGTTAACGGTCTCACGGCCGTCAGCAACAATGCAGGGTAAGTGTGTGTGTGTGTGTGGATCTGAATGTGTGCTTGCAAACCAAGCAGTGTTGCAGTGACTCCTTCAGTGGTCAGGTGTGTGATGTGTGTCTTTTCTCTCAGTGGGACAAACTACAGATATATACGTTCAGAGGTGACATCAATGCCCTTTATTAAGCATTCTGTCTAGTTACCTTGATATGCAGGAGAATCTCAAACTAGAGACGTAGTCATTTATTCTACTAAGCATTGGGTTCATGGCTCAATCATTTAGGAAATACCTGAATCATGACAATCCTGGAAAGAACATTTTTTCATTTTTAAAGAAGTACAAATTAAAAGGTTTACCCATATGCTATCAACTTAGCTTTTTACCCCAATTTCCCTGGATCTTTTTGTAGCACCATGTTGATGTCTCTCTTGCAGACTAGGAAACAGTCTTGTCAGTTGTCATGTTGCAATCTTTTTCCGTAACTGAATGCCAATGTGCTGCCACACAGTAAACGTATAGCTTTATATGAAGTGTTTGCACAGCAGCATTGAAACATGAAAAGAGTCACTGGAACCTGTTCTACTTAAATATGAAACCGATTCTGCAGAAATACTGACTACGGACCGCAATGAATCAACAATCAAACATGTTCCAACACCTCACACACACAGTCTTTCATTTCTACATTGAAAGTATTGGCTTACCAAAATATTGAACTTTAACCTCAACTTGATTTGCTGGTGCAAACTGTGATTGCTGAACTGTTCCAATTTGCACTCTGCATACAGCACACATTAGAAACCCCACTCTGAAATAGATTACCGTATATGGTCTGATATATTCCTGGAGAACTTGTATTCCATCTCTACAACTGCAGACATACTTACACAACTGTGCGTGGATTGCGGTTGCTGAAAGAGTGTCAAACTGAACGGTTGGATATTTTGACAAACCTACAGAAACTTATATATATGTATGTAACTTGGGCCAATGGTAGGGTTCCGCTACTGTAATTGCAGTACACAGTACCAGTATTAAAATGCAGTCTCAACTATTGAAAAAAACTTGTCTATGCTCATAAAACTGCTAAATTGAGGTTTAGAGTCACAAGTGGTGGCACAGAGTGATTCCTATTGTAGTTGTGCAGTAGGAAAATCAAATGGCTTAGTCTCTGCACAGACACTTTGAATACATTTCTCTGTGCCAGTAGTTATTTCAGCATGAAAAACACTGTTCTACAAAGTGTGCTTCACAGAAGTTACTCTTCACCAGACTTCTCTCGTGGACTTTGGTTTTGCTGGATATTGATTCTCAAAATATTTACTTGAGCCCTTTGAACAATCATTGCTGCCCTTAGATTGTATATTGCAACCTCTTACAAACAGTGGCCATGTTGTCTCTGAGCCAGTCCCAACACAGCGGGTCATCTTATGCATGTCTACATGTAGGCTACGTGTACATTTTTGTGGGAACTATGGTATCTATAGTATGCACGAGTACATGTCTTGCCTCTGGCTCATATAGCAACGAGGGGAGTTTAAAACTGACTGCGTAACACACGACTTTTACGAAAGCTACCGGGCCTACTGTACATCCACTCTTTTTGTTTTGGGGACAACTAAGCGTGTCTGCAGGGAAGAGGGCTGTGAGGGGAAAGAGGCAGTTGTGTAACATTTCAATTTGGACAGAAGATTTCCGAAAGCTGTAAACTCCTCTTCCTCTGCTGCTTTGTTCTTGAAGACCTGAATGGGATGTTAATCCTCTTCAAGTCTCAGAGGAAGGACACGATTTTACACTATGTGTTACCTCTATCTCTGGAATAATGCACCTGTGATAACAGAGAGGACATTCTTTACCACCACGATGAGCACTTTGAGATAAACGCCATTTCTCTCAACACAGACTGACTGCTATAATCTGAATCCTGGTGAAAGTGCAATACTACAAATACGACATATGGGAGTCAAGACAATGTGATGAATGAAGTTTTTGTGAATAGTAAGAAACAGTAAGAGCAGTGTGTTTGATGTTTTCTGGGAAGATTGAATTCTGGCATGATGAAGACTGACACAGTGGGCTCTTCATGCACTGTAATAGGAGATGAGAGGATTCAGCTGTACACAAGAGGAGATTATTGAGCTGTGACAGAGCGGCACCCCCCTGCAGCTTTGTATTCATGCTTTCACCAGCATAGATTCTGTATGAAAGGCAGAAATTGTGTCCAATGCTGGAAGCTGCTCTGATCACTGAACATTTATCTTGGAGAGCTCGCATTTCTTCATTCTGTATTGTCCTCTGTCCCCGGTAGGAGAGTCCACCCGTTGAAGTTGACGTGGTGTTGTTTGTCCTCAAACAAACATACAAACACACAAGATAACAAACTGTTAGTCAGACTTGCCCTTTGACATAGACGGTCTTGGATGTTTTGTAACGCTAGCGGCGTGTGGGACGGGGGGGGGGGCTTAACACAGTCATCTGTTTTTTGATATTCTGAGCGCACATGACCTAGATATCTTGTCAGCTGAGGATCTGAGAGTAGAGTTGTGGACAAAGCAGTGGTTCCTGATTCTCGGCTCCCTGGGATATCGGAAAGAAGGAAAATCCGCTCTTTGCAAAGCTCAGCTTTTGTGTTGGCTCTGAACAGTAGGATCAGAGACCGGAATAAAGGGCAACAATTTCTTAAATCCAAGGTTTACATTAACATAAAGTAAACATTTTTAAAGTTTCATTTGGTTGGTCATTAAAACAGATTTGATTTGATTGGAGTGTTCTCAGAGGAATACTGCCTGTAATAAGACAGGGTGGGAAATATAAGACAGAACCCTCTTTATATGTTTTATTAAGTTGTATGAAGACTATGCCTTCATATGTTAAAGACTGACCAGCCACATAAAGTCAGTTATCTCACTAAACCGTTAGTATCCCAACAGCCCTCGTAACACAATGACTGTCTCTGGTCCCAGAGAGGAGTAGTCACAGTGCTATGTAAAGGTCTGAATGTGTGACGTCCTATAGCACCGCGTGGAGCAGGTGTAACCCAGATTTCTGACCGAGACGAGCGCCACAGGTTCATTAAAATGCCGTCGCTGCATGCGTCATAAAAACAGAGTAATAATTCTGTGCGGTTTTCCCAGACAATAAACAAGGCGATGCTCTCAAATGTCTCAGTGGTCTCACAAGCCTTCATTACGGCCGTGGATAGGCTGTTCCCGTCTTTAAGATCACATAAAAGGAGCCGTATCACTTGGTTTGGTCCAGTTACAACAGCTTTGAATAACCTCCCTGAGGATTTTTGGTAATAAAAGCTATGTTACAAACTGCGGAATTACATTGAGTAACGGTGGACGAAATTATCTGTTTTAAGAAACAGATAAAATCCTTCAATGGCAAAATGGCAACAATCCTCTACAAGCTAACTAAATTCATTTTACATATGAAACACAAAATAATCGATTGCATACACATTTGCAGCCTTTAAGACAGTTTGTATTAGAGGTAGCTTTAGCAGCCTTATGTGGACCTTCTGCATTCAACTTGTGAAATCTGTATAAACTGTGATCCCTTTCCTCGTTTTCTTTAAAATCTTTATTTGTTGAATATTGAAAATGTGAGTTTAAACCCACACTTTTCTGTCTTCGGTATTTGTTCAATATACTGTAGCCTGGCTGGGGGCGGCTGTGGCTCAGGAGGTAGAGCGGTCGTCCACTAATCACAAGATTGGCGGTTCAATCCTCTTTTTTAGAGTGTTTTTGGGCAATATACTGAACCACAAATTGTTTTGTGTGTGTGTGTGTGTGTGTGTGTTAATGGGTGAATGTTGGCTGGTGTTGTAAAGTGTTTTTAGTGGTCGCTAAGACAAGGAGAGCACCATATGAATGCCGTCCATTAACAATTTACCTAATCGTTCCCATTCAAAGGTTCATGATGATATGTGTATGTTTTTCTTCAGAGTGGATAACTTTGGCCTGGGCCTGCTGCTGAAGACTAAGCAGATCAAGAGGATGATCTCTTCCTACGTCGGGGAGAATGCAGAGTTTGAGCGACAGTATCTGACCGGGGAGTTGGAAGTGGAACTGACGCCACAGGTTGGTCAGAAAACATGGAAAGGTCTATACATAACTTTATGTTTTAGGAGGTTTTGACATGTTAAATTCCAACATCCAAATGATCAGACCTCATACTGTATATGTGATATACTGGACTATAACAAAGGCATGCAGTGGACACTTATATATTGTAGTGTTCTTTTAATCTGACACTCTTTTTTTTCCTTTCAGGGAACTCTTGCAGAGAGGATCAGGGCCGGGGGTGCTGGGGTTCCAGCCTTCTTCACAGCCACTGGCTACGGCACACTGATCCAAGAGGGAGGCTCTCCTATTAAGTACAACAAAGATGGCAGCATTGCCATCGCCAGTGAGAAGAGAGAGGTGAGAGTTTTGTGCACTTTTTTGCTTCCCAGGAAGCTGGATGTGGTGCGTTGTCGTTCTCTCCAGAAGTGAAAGCCATCCTTTCTTCACAGTGGAAGATGCATGTAGACCTGGGTTGAAGAAGTCCTCAAAATAGGCTTTGCATTACAAAAACACACATTCAGTCTCCATTTAAATAACGAGGGAAAGTTATTGTTTGTTGTTATTGAAAGTTCATGTTTACCAGAATAAGGCTTTTCACAGATGGCGTGATGCGTCGCCACGAATGTTTCTCGTGTTATTGATTTTCTTGTGTGAAAATTAAAAAATAAAAATCAGCAGTAATGACTAACCTCGGTCTGGACTCGCATATCTGGGCCAAGTCTGAAAATGCTGTAAACGCTGCATCCGGCGCCACTCACTCTTTGAATGGGGTTGTCATTGTACAGGTGCGGGAGTTCAATGGCAGGCACTACATCATGGAAAAGGCCATAACTGGAGACTTCGCACTGGTCAAGGCGTGGAAAGCTGACAAGGCTGGAAATATTATTTTCAGGTAACGGATGAAATGGAAGGTACCAGTATTTATCTCGTAAAGGATTCAGGTTCTTCCTGCCACAAAGCACATTAGACTGATCTTTATCACCTTGCTCGTGTTTGCACAACAATCTGCACATGATGCCAATGTCACGTGGCGAGAGTGAAACAGTTTAAGGAAAGGTCGGGATTGGTTTTCATTGACGATGAGCTTTGCAATGGAAATTCAATTATTTGAACCTTGACCTTTTTTTAAGATCTTTGAGGGATGTACTGTATGGACTGCTTCTAGCTACATGCCTTTCTTTCTTTTGATCCAAGTGTGTTAACATATCATATATCAGCATCAGCTTCTATATCTTGAATTATTCTCACAGCACACTCATCTCCGGTTAGGTTTAGGATCATCACTAACAACGTACATGGAACAAAGTCAGAAAAATCCAGATAATAAATCACTCATTAATTTAATGGATATCCTCATCAGTCTAAATTCAGTATTGACCCTCCATCTATCATCAGTAAGGTAATTTGCGCCAACCAATTAGTAGATGTAGTAAAGTATTTCTCCACAAGAGAGCAGTCTCTTCCAGTAAACTAACATGCCGTACTGGATACTAGATATTGGATGTTACACTGAGAGTTTTTGCGTTTTACTTGCTCATCTCTGCCTTTTTAATTTAAATATTATTATTTGTTTTCATATCACTTCTTTCTTGCTCTCCTCTGTCAGGAAAACAGCCAGGAACTTCAACCAGCCCATGTGCAAGGCAGCCAAAACCACCATAGTTGAGGTATGAATTTCCAACAACACAGACTTGGGCTTTCCTTTGAATGGTTTTCATGCGTTATGTCGACTCTCATTTTCTAGGAATTTAGTTATTCTGGCACTCACAGCTGAAAATCGCTCTCCTACTGTGCATGTTGTTATCTGAGCTTCTCTTTGCTTTGTTGACATAGCCAGGCCGGCCACTCGTGCCTCTAGTGCATGTGAGCGTGCATGTGAGCGTGCCCCACTGGTTCGCTCACGGCCGCCGCTCTGCACTGCTCTCATACGGTGGTTGCAGCTGATAACGCGTGTGTAGCACCCACCTTCCAGGCACCCCTCTGGTGAACACTGTTAGCTCTGTCAGCAGTTTTGCCATAGATTGCACTGTTAGCACCGTTAGCTATGAGCCTCTGGCTCGCCATCGACATGTTTAAAGCCGTTGAGACAATCGAAATACTCCCAATCTCGTATTCTGTAGCTTTTAATTTCCAGCTCGGCCTGGAACTGATCTCGTGTTAATGTGTGAATTTGTCTTTCAACAAACTAAATCAGCCGGCCACCTACATCCAAAGAATATCCATGTGGATTAAGAAACATTTTAATTATGTTGAACTGTAGATCATGAAGGAAATGGTGTAAATAAAAATGCCATTGACATTTGAACCCAACCACACAGTCTGTAGTCACCTAATCACCCGTAGCAGGAGAACAACAACACAGTCATCATCAGATAGATGTTATCTAACCAACCTCAAACAACAAGGCAGAGAAAAAAAAAAAAAAGAAAATCCTTTTCACAGTCAAGGTCGGAAGCAGAAATGTGAGACGGGCATCTTACAGGCGTAAGGCCAGGTGTTTTATGCTCGTGGGATGAAAGGATCACTTGGAATTGGAATTGGTTTTTATTCATCTGAAAATAACTATTAGACCTCAGATTATTAAAGGATTACAAGTTCAAAGATTTTAGCCTCAAACTGTATGATCAAAAACAAAGTCTGAACGTCCTGCTATCTCTGGGATGTCTGTGTCATCCTATCTGTCTGGTTACCCACCTGTCTTGCATTTGATCGTCTAGAAATGTGATCGCTCATCTCTTCCGTCTGTGTGTGTGTGTGTGTGTGTGTGTGTGTGTGTGTGTGTGTGTGTGT
>NW_022280047.1:3420857-3462915 GCF_004355925.1 Anarrhichthys ocellatus
TGTGTGTGTGTGTGTGTGTGTGTGTGTGTGTGTGTGTGTGTGTGTGTCCAACACACAAAACGGCTTCACACCTCCCATATAGACACCGTTTGATTAAGAGAGCAGCCGGGAGAAAAAGTGTGTGTGTGAAAACCATAAAACACAGGCGCTTTCAGAAAATAAATAGGTAGCGAAGGGGCTCTCATAAATCTAAGTGGGTTCCACTAAGCACATTTTCAATTATTCCACGGTTGCTGGATTTAGTTTTCTGTTGATTAGAAATGTCTGGGACCAAATGGGGAGAGTACACTTTCTCACTACACAGCCGTATAGAGAGCCTTTGAAGTGGTAAGTAGCACAGGTATTTAAGAAGTTTTAAGACGGTGTTCTGCACTATTTCCCGTCGTGCCTAACTAACCCAGTGCGTGTGTGCTGACGACACCCATGATGCCGGTGATGGATATATCAATGAACTATGGACAGTCGGTTCTATGTGAAAAAAGAAATTAACTCATTTTCTTCTAAAGGGATAATAAGACCAGTCACTCTGACAGCAGCGGCGCCACCAAGAAATGTGTCTGTGTGACGTCTGCTGGAGTCGTAATGTAGCCGGTGGTGACATGAATAATAGTGCAGCTTTGCTTAGACGGCTGCTTTATGAGATGCAAGCGTAGTTGGTTGGATTTAATATTGAACTGCCTGCTACAACCTCTGTGCACCCAGAATCATCTGCTCCGGGTACGTTTGCTGAGTGGAGAGGATGAAACGATTGATTCATGGGTTTAGAGACCCAGGCTGCATTTGGCTGTTTTTAATTTCTTTTTCTAAAATTGTTTTTGTGGCATTTCTACTTGCATACAGTGGCAGGAATGGAAATAAAGAGAGCGGGTATGATGTGACAAGTTAAATGTGAGATTTAGATCCCACGTTGTCACAAGCTTCCAGGAAGCACTCGACCTACTTGAGTTAACAAACACCGAGAAAAGGTTATGGACCAAGCAGCTTCTGCCAACTCGCATGTATTCAGAAATAATACATTTTTCAACAAGCACACAGTATACAGTCTTTTAGTTGAGAACTAGACATTGGCGTGTAGCCTAAAGAAATTATAAATTGCCTATTTATAAAAAGAAGTAATGTCTCAATCAATTAACCTCAACCGAAACACATTCCACACCCTGGCACAGATCGTCTTATTTTTGGAAAGCTCTGTATTTGCATCTGAACTTAAATGAATCCATTTAAAAAAAGTAATTTTATCTTCCTTGCCAGCACTAAAACCAGACTGTGTCAGTTCCATCCTAGTCTTTGAAGATTTTTTTCATGTCACGTTCTAATAACAAATAGTCCTTTCAGACACTTGTCATTGGATCAACGACATGCTTCTATCCACTGGGGCATTCATTGTCAATGGTGCTTCGGTCTGACAAACAATATCAACCAGGTTTTTTAAAATGTTAAATTGGAATTCGGTACATTTCGAAATTGTCTTCCTTACATCGTGTGGTTATTGATTTGATTTTACTTGCTTTTTGAAAATATAACAACAACTGAAAAGTGAGGTCTCTTCCTCATTTGATACTGATTCACTGTGTGCTCCTGTCAGATGCATACAATTTGTGTTGAATTTGAAATGGATTCATATTTCAAAAGTGTATTTGGAATGATATTCATTAGTTGTGCTAAGCACGTGGACTCCCATTATAGCTGCCTGAACACTTTCTCTTATCATCCTATCAAGGTAAATTATCACACGGTTTCTGCCATTTTCTTTATGGCACATTTTTATGGCAGTGCAGGTAAGCTAAGAACATTATCTATGACAGGCTTATTTAGTGGTGACAATACCATGATAGGCCTGTATTGCAATACCAATTAGGAACTTTTTTTATGTCTGATACTGAAGCAATTAACATCTCTCTGAAAATAAATGTATCTTTTAGCATTCAGAGCATGCTCAGTCATGAATATGGTGATGTGCTGTCAACACTGACCCCGCTCTCTCGGTGCACTCGTTAAGGCCGGGAAAGGAACCAACAGACGGGGTCAGGTGTTTTTTTTTCTTTTTGAAGCCATTCGTGTAACTTGCAGCCCAGGCCAGCGTGCGGCAAGCTCTTTGACGATCATGTTGCGGAATAAGCTGCTTGTCTGCTGCACCAGCTCCTGAACAGCTTGAGCCTACCTGGCTCAAGCTGTTCAGCAGCTAAGCAATTCATTGTTGTCAAAGGGCAAAAAAATGTCAGGACATTGCGGCGGGAGACTGACTGAACTGAGGAAAATTGGGTAGAGTAAAGATTATGCACTTCTCACATTCAGTTAAAGGGCAGCAACTTGGACAGCAGATACAACAAGGCCAGAACAGTTTGGCTGATTCAATACAGATTAAATTCAATGTTTTCTTCAAAAATACTTCATGAAATGAATCCCCCTAATCAGAGTCAAGGAAATGGCCAAAATATCCATAACACCACATTGAAGTGTGTCAAAGTAAGTTCCATAAATACTGATGAGTTTCCACTTGACACATAACGCCTGTGCCCAATTAGCCTCTTGATTAAAGAAACGTCTAGCCAACCCACTGCTACCGAATGGTTGTTTGAATTACCTCGGCTTGACCTCCTAACTTGTCCAGTTTACGTGTTTTACAAGTTCTTCACTTACACTTGTGACTTTGTTCTTTGAAAGGCATATTCAATTGAAATATTTGCATACTTCATATCCATAACTATCAGTCATCAACATATCAATTTGAATTTTAAACAGCTTGTTTGCCTAAGGCTCAGTGGATGGGTGTTTAATCCATTAGAGACGTGTAGATGGGTAACCTGGTGACTCCACTTCTGTACGACATTAATGGCAAAATCTGGGAAGAACCAAACTTCTAATATAAATTACATCATGATACATGAGCCATTATAAAGAGATTAAACTTTGACCATACCCACCACTACGGCTTCATTCCTTCAGGTCAGTAACCACTGGCACATCATTGTAGTCCACTATTTATTTTATTACTTGATCTAAACTACAAGAGGCAGGAGAGGTCTCAGAAAACAAGAAAACACAAAAAGCACTTTGAAAATGACTAGATCATCAACAGCTCCTGTCATGGTTACTAGGCAACCAAACCCTGCTATTCAATTGTTCAATGTTCGACGGTTTCCAGCTGGTCCAGTTATTCCCTTATCACAGTTACAATGAAGGCCCCCCATTGCATTGTGGGATACAATACACCAGAGACCGAATCAAAGCAGTAGTTTCTGCTGTTGTTCGACCATCAGTCACGGTAAATGACTCAACTGTATTCTGTTTCTGTGGCAGTGCAATGCACCGGCGTGGGTGTTGGTGTGTGCACGAAAACAACCAACCAGTCATGCATGAATTTAATGAATGTATTTGTCAGTATGTTCTTTTACCAAGCTAGAGGTCTAATTGGGTATAAATGACCCCTGTCCCCCAGGAGGGTGTCACCCTTAACCTCCCGCTGTACATTTGTGTTGAAACAAAAACGGCACACATTTGCGAAACACAGGAAACCATAGTTTCTGTAGTGAATTGTTAACATCAGTGTGTAGGTAAAATGTTTTGTTTTTTTTCCTTCAGAGTTTGGCCTTGAAATGACAGTTGTCATCATCGTGGTACGTAATGCTTTGATTGCGCCCCGCTGGAATTTTAATCATTTATCACAGCCCACATTTGTAATGCTGTTGTGCAGCACTTACTATGCCTTGGTGAGTTTTCTTGACTTGTGCCCCCGACTAATTCCATTCCTCAAGCTACTGTTGGCAAATAATTAATCCACTCATTTTCCCCATCATTTAGATGCATAAAGAGCTTCATGAATTAGCTTTCGATGCGCAATAAATGTCATTTCTTCAGTGATCCGGACATTGACTTTTCATGCCTTTGCAAAACCTGGCACAGCAGTGGTGACTACCTTAAAGGAGGCCCCTCCTGCGGGGGGGGGGGGGGGGGGGGGGGGGGGGCTGTCAATGTTTTATCAGGTTACTTTTGGCCTGGCTGAACTGCAGGTCCCCGATTCTTCCATCTTTGGAATGTATAGCTGCTATATGCCTATTTCCAATACGCCGGCTAATTATCTCTATTTATAGACCACCAAAGGCACATTTATATACTATTTTTCAAATCTCCGCACTACCCTGTGCCCTACTTTTTCCAGGTTGGTGGTACTTGGTCCTTAACCTCCTGGACTGCCTCCCACTAACATATGTACTGTACATGGACCCACCCATAAGCATGGCCGTACCATTGATCTTACGTGAGCTTGTTTGATTTTTGGTGTGCATTATGTATAAATATGGGTGTGGTTGCCACTTATCAGAAATCTGACCTGAGGTAGGATCGAAACAGTCGTTAATTAAGATTTTGGCATGGAGTAGTTTGCAGGCGCTACATTTTTCCTAATTGACGCTCTTCTGATAGACTTGCAGCTACGTGATGTGAACATGATTAATCTTCTTCATACCGTTGTGAACGATGTCGGGAGATACAGTGACTTAAACCGAGTAAAAGTAGAAGAGCTACGAGTAAGGAAAAGTCTGCTAGCCGCTAGGCTAATTCATGCAGTGTAAAATGCCATAGGCATTCACTACCCTGTCTCAGAGCTGCTGTGTGAAAGCCTTATTTGTGTTGATTTTATAACGCACTTGTATTGCACTGCAGGTGGATTTGTGTTTTACTTCTGACAGGGCTTTGATTTGAACATCCTCATTGTGCAATACAGTAATGGCACTTGTTTTGAGCCAGTATCTCTACAAAGGCATTGCACATTAGTCCTCATTTTTGACATACTATAGTATGTGACACCAGCAATGTTAACGTTGTCCTCAGTATTGTCAGTTATTTTTTGCTTTGTTTTTTAACCTTCAGCTGAAACTTCTCCAGAGCAAATGGTGGTAATGACAGGGCTGGCTGGGCTACAACCAGAGCAAATTGCTGTAATAATAATGCCTGTAATAATGCCTTTGGCATCCTTTTCCCCACAAGAGCGTGCGTATGCTCGTTTGTATGCATGTGAGAGAAGAAAACAATCTGCGATGACACTGATAGCAATGACATTGCACTAGCATATCCATTTAGCTGATGCTATCTTGAGATTGTGAGACTACACATCGATTCATGAATAAGCCACCTTGATAGTGATGGAGGACAACTCTATTCATTTATAGGAGCCTTGGTAGAAATACAGTCACACACCACGAGGTGAGCTCATGAATGAACTCGTATATGCAGCAGTAGGTGTGATAATGGTAGCCGAGTTACAAGACCAGATACTATTCTACATTCATGTGTCAGTTCTCTGAAGCTATGGCTGTCCATTTCGGCACGGGTGCATCAATTTGTGCACATAATAAACATCCAAATCATATCGGCGTCTGATTAAAGTAGTTGACTGAATGTAGTCTGTGGGCTCTGCTCAGGCATTAATTCAAACGGATACAGCCTCAAAAGAAAAGCTGATTAATATTTAATAACTATAGTGTATCTTACAGCTTACCTTTTTTAGGGATCTTGACAGCAGTATTTGCCCGTCTGCACCGCCAAATAGACACCACACAGAGCAACTTGGTGATGGCATTGACTTGAGGAAGCCAGTTTCGACGGACTTAAATTCACTTGCAATGCTGACATTTACTGACTGATACTAAAGCCAGTGAAGGGGGGAGACTGATTTGCTCAACATATTCACAAACTGAATGTTTGAAATGGTAAATTTGCATGTTGCGCGCTCTGACTATAAGTTCAAAGTTCTCTGATGACTGCCTGCCTATCATCTGAATCTGATGCTCTTTGCACAGAGGCTTAAGTGCTCTTTGAAATGTAAACATTACCATTTGAGCTATAGGGCTGGAGTTTGAAATCCTCATGACACAATGTCCTTTGGTGTGCAGTGTGTGTCCTTCTAAACATTTATTTTTAGTTCCTATGATGTCGTCAGGGTTTGCATTGGCTGGCTGTCTCCTATTTGCTGGATACCATGAAGGCTGTTATAGGCGAGGCGAGTTTCCACTGAGAGGAAACAGATTGCTCATGTTGTCAGTATTCTGGGTTAGAGGATGGAGCCGGAGCTGAGCCCCGAAAGCGGCAGCAGAACATGGCCAAGTGCCCGCATACACAAACGCACACAAACGCACACATACGCACACATACGCACACATACGCACACTGGGAGGAAGATGGACAGGCTATAAATACACAGGGTAATGAGAGTGTGGTGTCGCTGTCATCCTCATGCTCTGTTGCCCGTAACCACACCATCTCTTTCTCCGGACTGTCGCATATCAGTACGCACACAAAACACGAACATGATGGATTGTAAAGTCAGGTAGCTTTGCAATTATAGTGTTGGCCACTGATTATTTTACAGTCTATAATATCTCAGTTTGTCAAGGCGTTATTCAGATCTGATTTAGGACTTAAAATTGACTATTCAATACTCAGAAATAAGTTATTAAAGCTACTTCAAGGAACTTTCATTTTGTTGAATTTGGCGGTCCCTGTGGACAAATGTGGTAGTGTCTTTGGAGCCCCAGAGTCCGTTTAGAAAATGTCTAATTTTACTGCAGCAGGGTGTGACAGTCTGCCCTGGTAAGTCTTGGTCCTGGTTCACTCTCCCCCCTCCTCCCCCCCAGTGGGCCCAGCAATATGTCCTGGGTCTCCACCAGCGCTTTGCTCCTAGCCGAAGGAGATAACACTACTGCCGGGCATGGGGATCTCGCCCTCCCACCGGAGCTTCTGACGGCAGGCGGAAGGCAACCGCAAAACCTTGTCTGGGTCGGTCTGCGGTGGGCTGGTCGCTGCCGGAGGCCCCGCTGGAGTCTGAGCTGAAGGAGTTTCTGGTGAACCTGCAGGATTTCATCTGATTTTGCGCAGAATCCAACCTGGTGGCACCAATAACAAGCATTAAGAATAACTATAGAAAAATTGCCAATCTTCTCTCTGATTATTTCCATTTACTTATGTTGTTCATAAAGAGTCACCAGTATTAAATTGAGACCTTTAAATAACCAGTTTAAAGTTCCTCACACTCATTTTATTTGTGTCTATTTGCACCCGGGTGAGAATAGTCACACGGCAGCTATTTGGCTATTTAAATCCACGTGGTAAAGTATGCTAACTAATTTAGCAAAAGGTAGCAAGCCAGAAGATGTAGTAGCAGTAGTAGTAGTAGTAGTTGTAAAGCGCCTGGTGGTGCGTACTGCGTAATATAGACTGGTGTTATCGGTGCTCCCAACATTTCCAAAATAAAATAGCCAAATAGCCCCTTGCCAGATTGAAATAAGATTTGATGTAAATATTTATAGTCCCTCGCAGAAGATTCCTCAGGATCCTGGTGACAACCAGACCTCCCCTTTTATTACCTCCATCAGGCTAAATTTCCACTTAAGGGAGCAAACATTTGCTCGGTAAATATTGTTTCAGCGTGCGCACTATATGTTGAAATTGCTTGTTCACCACAAGATACTGATGACAAATGACCAAAATTTGATTAAATGTGTTGAGGGTATCAATGATCATCAGAGAAAAAAAATCTAATTATCCTTTGGCACAACCCTGGGAAGAGAAGGCATTAATTTAAACCACTGCCCTTTTTAATAAAGGATGCAATTAATATAGTAGCCTTTAGAAGCTGGCAGCTTACGAACAGTTAGCTTTGTTAGAATTGTCAAAATTATTATGCAGATATGATCTCACATTGTTTACTTGGTGCACGTATGCCAGATGGTCAATAGGGGTGTGATCAGCTCCAATGAATACCTTCGCTCAGAGCATTGAGTGTGATTGGAGCTGAAGTGTTGTCTGGCTGCATCTCAATTCCTGTCTGAAAGCATGCTGGTGTTTTTCACTCACTGATCATTTTTTGGTTTTAGTTCCATGCTCTTGAAAATGCGGTCGACTGTATTTGCAGCACTTTTTGTTTTTATCTTGTTTCAGCAAACATTTGTGATAAACATGGCACGTGTCCAGCTTTGTTTACTCTCCGTAGAGGAAACAATGTATGCAACACCGCTGTTGGTGGTTTATTCTAGGAATCTGCGAGCATTGTGATCCAATCAGTTTGAGAGTAACACGATTTGACAAAGCTAAAAAAAAAAAAAAAAAGGCTTGTTGTGTCCCCGGAGGGCACTTTGATTCCCTCTGTCCTCCTGCCAGCTCACTTCATGCCTGGCTCTGCTCTCATTGATCTGAAAATCATTCTACATTTACAGGAATATCAATGTGTGTGTCAGTGCGTGTGCTTGTTTGCTTGCTCCACACACCTGCTTGTGTGTGTGTGTGTGTGTGTGTGTGTGTGTGTTAGTTATTCTTTTGTATGTGTGTGTTTTTTTTCTTAATTATTTCATTTCAATGCTTTATTCGTCCCCGTCCATTGAACCTCCTGTCTGAACTGCATCTGAGCGCCGGTGCAGGCGGGACACATCACCTAGATGAAAGGAGCAGGAGGCTTTTTTATGTACACGGCACATTTAAATTGTATGAGCTTGTTATTGTGCTGCGACTTAGCTATGGAAGGCTAATTGAAAATCGAGCTGAATACACTGTTTGTTTTCGTGTCTTTTGACAACCAAAAAACTGAAACTCGTCGTTGACGTGCGATTTCTTTTTTTACTGTTTCCGTTGTTTTTTGAGGGGCACGCTATTTGACACTTAGATCGAGGAGACAAAATTAGGGATTTATACTGTTAATTAAATGAATTTATCAGAAGTGTCAATTTACGCCATCAAATATTTGCACCCCAGTCTTCCCTATGTTCTCCCTGTAACTGTTTTATAATGTGATGAGCTCAGTCTTGCTTGATGAAGATGTCTGGAAATCATCACTCTCACAAAAGACAGATCAAGCCCCCAGAGGAAGATGTGGGCGGATGTGTGGGACCGCCGTATCAATTCTCTCGCGCTACCAATCTCATCTCGCATTGGCCTCGTTTTTCACTGCAGAGCATCAGAGATTTACCATAACCCGACTGAGGGGAAACCAGAAAAGGAGTCTTAAAATCACTCTACAGCCTTGAGTGGCCCGAGCTCACCACAGACCCAAAGCCTGCGTATCCATGACAACGCTAAGATGGGATCCACTCTTTGCCATTGACTCCTCTCAGTCAGTGCCTGAGTGCTGAGGGAGGAAGTGGAGATAAGGAGAGATTCAATTCAATTTGCTCTGAACGGCTGCTTGCCCCTCATGTAAATGGAATAAGTAGGTTACACTGTGAGCTGCACACGAGCGTAAAAAGGGGAGGGCGAGAATTATGTTGTCATGGTTAAGTCCCCTTTTGGTCCCTAAAGATGTGTCGATATTCCTCTTTTTCCATTTAATTTAGTGTCGATTCCAAGTGCTTTTCCCCCCCTCTTGATGCATCTTCAGAAGGAAAGAAATTGCGCCTCCTTCCTCTTGGGGGTCTCTTCTATCTATCTATCTATAAGCACAATCTGTCCTCTAAATCTAATCTGATTCTTATGTTTTAATAACGCAACCTACAGATGTAAACATGACATATGAGTTTTTAGGAGCTAGAGCAGGCTAAAAACGGGCGGCAAGATTGAGTGGAGCCCACACATGCCTGTCCCTGAACACCTATGTAAGTTGAGGCTGTACAGGCTCAGTTTATAGCAGTTCCTCATGTTACCTAAGGAGGAGGGCGCAGGTGCGTTTGTTCTGGTGATTTCTATCCCAGGCATGTTGACCGAGCTCAGCTTAAATCAATAGCCACTTGCATCCGTCTTGTTCGTTGGACAGAAATAACCCTTCATGTACACTCTTCGTCTGCTGCTGGACACTTTCTACAGAAAGGTGGTGCACTCCTGTCTCGGAGTCAGGAATATATTGCTTAGTCGATTACTGACATTACTGAGCCTAATGCTGCCATATTAAAAGTAATCGAAGTGTTAATGGGGTGTATGTAGACAATATACATGGCCAAGGTTGTAGCAGCTCCACTGAGAACCAAAGAATAAGCTGAGCTATAAATGTTGTGAGAGATTCTTGAGGCCGGAGTGTGTGTGGAATAGACCTGAAAATATAGATATGCAGCTAAACATTGTATGTTTCTTTTTCAACTGTGCTTTTGGTTCAACCAAAATCCTCCCAACACCAAAACGATCTCCCCCCACGATCCCCCACTCTCCATCTCCTTTGATCTCAGGATCAAGCTATGTCCCCTGGGCCGCGGTGTGTCTGATGATCCTCTTCTGTTTTTAGTCACACAGGCTGGTTTTGAGTACACAGACAGCTTTCAGTGAACTCGCTGGTGTTGCTAAAATAATGAATGTAAGACTCTCCCACAAATATTTACCATGCCTTCCTCCTGAAAGACATGACGGTAGCAGACATTTTAAACCAGTGAGATCATATTTGCTGTGCAAATGTCTGCTTGTGCATCACAGTTGTTTGTAGCTCAATTTACGATTTGATATCGAAGCAAATTAAAAAAGTCTGCTGTATTGCTTAAAATAACACTTGAGCTTCCTTTTTGTTTGGCCTTAAAAAAAATACCCAACAACCTAAAAATCCAGATAATTGCTTTTGAGATAACCCCGCAAAAGCAGAACGAGAGAAACTCTTGGTCTTCAATCAGTTAACCTGTTCAATTTCATAGCTGGGTAGACGGAGGTCATTTTCTGGTAGCGCACTTCCACCTGTGCGTGGGTTCCTGATCTGAACTTTAATCTCAACGGTCGTGTTCATCCCTCTGTGTCTCTGTGTAGGTGGAGGAGGTGGTGGATGTCGGGACCTTTGCCGAAGAGGACATCCACATACCCAGCATCTACGTCCACAGGGTGGTCCAGGGAGCCAGCTACGAAAAAAGGATCGAGGTACAAAACCAGGCCTATGCAGAACATACGTATCCATTCTCTCTCTATCGTGTCTGAATTATGTGAGAGTCACTTTATTGAAAATCATGATTAATCCTTTAACAGCAAAGTGGAGAGTCAACCCCTTTTTGACGAAGCCATTGTAGCAGGATTTCACATTTGCATCATTGTTCAGAAGCGCACATACTAGCTCTTCTTATTCATACGTGTCTTTATGTTCAGCCAGAAATATCCTCTCAGCATGCCGTCTCCCTGATCCTCATATATTCCTGTACACTTCCAGAAACGCACGGTAAAGAAAAGCCAAGAAGACAAGCCCAAATCGAAGAAGGACTCGGATATTGTTCGGGAAAGGATCATTCGCCGGGCTGCTCTGGAGTTTGAGGATAGGATGTATGGTATCCTTTCAAAAGAATTCGAGCTGCGAGCAAATCCCAAAATCCCATCGTGTTGTGCTCTAGGTTCCTCCCTTAATTACAACACATAAAACCTCTTTCTTTCTGTACAGCTTTGTTTTCAACACACATAATGAATAATTGTTGCCTTTGTGCTAGTTGATTGCATTTTCAAATTCCGCACTTTTTTTCTCAGCAATTATTTACATGTTATTGTGATAGGTTGGTCCTTATGAAAGCAGTTATTATTAACCGATCCCTGATTTTCCCCTATAGTTCAGCATGACATATTTGGTATGTTGGAAATGTTATGACTTCATAGTTCTTTGGAATCTTTCAAACTTACACCAAAATGTCCACGGTATGCTCTCCTGTGTATGGTTGTTTCTGTTAAAGCAGCTTTCAAATCAATGCTGAGTATGTTTCTGTAATAGCTGCTTCACAATGCATGACTACAAATGTAATAGTTGGCATCTTTAACAAAGAGCCAAACAGCCAACCTCGGTATCGGTATCCCCATGCTGGCCAGCAACTTCATAAAACCAGACATCACCGTAAACCTCCAAAGTGAAAATGGAATTTTGGGACTGGTGAGACACCTACAGAGAGCTTTCTTCCCACTCCGGCTTCAGTGCTTCCAATTTGAACTAAACAAGCTAACGAGCAGCTTATTTTCTGTCCTGTGTGTGGAACATTTTAAAAACAGAATTGTACTCTGAGCTTGTAGCAAGATGAATAGCCACTCATTTGAGCAGTATCATTTTAAATGTGCTGGGTTTGCCAGATTGTGGCAGGTTGACTTTCTCTTTCATTTTTCTGTCTCATGATCATTTTTTGCTGACAGAGTCTTCAACAAAGGCTGCTGCTGCTGTAGAATAACTTTCCATTCAGTTGTTTGGGCAGGAGAAAGTAGGCACCTATGCTAATGCCTTATTTGTCAAAGTTTCTTTTGATTATGAGTGCCAGTGTTAATGAGATACTGCTCTCTGCTCTTCTCTCCTCCCCTCTCCATCCAAAAGGATTGCTCCTTTTGTTGAGCACAGAGAAAATCAGTGTCTCATCCAATCACCAACATGTGATTGTGTCTTTCTCTCCTTTGAAGGATCATGGCGGGTGAGGCTGTGCACACATTCTTGTTTATCTTCACTTCTCTCTGCACAGGGCCCGTACCCCACTGAGGATGCAGTGGATGCAGACCTGATTAATGCTGGTGAGGGTTATTCTAATCAGTTCTTCCCAATGATAAATCTATGTATATGTAAAAATCCAACTAAGTTATGGATTGATTAAAAGAGCTTTTTCGGTGACAACTGATTTCCTGCATTATACACACACGCACTCTTTGATGAACGTGTGTGTGTGTGTGTGTGTACAATGGATTTTCTATAAAAGTCATTGAATGTTTTATCCAGATGCACTTTTAAAGTGATATTGACATGTTGTTAACGCCTCTATGCTATGTTAAATCAATCCCAATATTTCGTTTTGCCAAATGGATTCATAGAGATGCACCGATTGATCGGCTGCTTATCGAAAGCGACAGTTTTTTTGCTGATCGGTCATCAATGGTGACCGGCCGATCAGTCTCACATTTTCGATATTTTTGCTGGTCACATTTGCACGCTTGTGCCGCCGCCGCCACCAGCGCGTGATAGTTTTATGTTGGCACACATCAGCACAGACGGTAACGTCACAGCCACAACAGCCATAACATGTTGTTGATGTGAACATGTTTGAGTGTGAGTGAAGAAGACATAAAGCTTTTAATCTGTCACCACCACTGCAAGTCCAAGATAACCTGTGGAGAAACAACCTTCAAATATTTTGGAACAATAACCAGACACTTATTATATTATTATTTATTTCAATGTATGCTCCTCAGAGTGATCGCAGTGACCGGCTCGCCTGCCGACAGCACGGGCAGCACGGGCAGCACAGTCTGCTTATAAGCGGAGTTATAACGGAGGTTGCGTTGACTTGCGTTATGATGCATTCAAGCTCTATTCAATAAAATATTGTATTGGTTGCAGGTCAATTATAATATGTGTTCAAATGTAATTTTGTAAAATTTAATTTTTGCCAAGAAACTTGAGGTAAATACAGTTGTTTGAAGATGTTATCAGCAAGATAAAATAGATGTTAGAGAGGGAACCTGTTTAACTTCCTAGCACTAGCTCTAAGCAGCTTAAAATAGATCATTCAAACTATTAATGCCACAAAAATAATATAAAAAATATTTAATAGAAATGCAAGATTTATCTCCTTATCATTTGCATTTTATGCAAAAAAACACCATAGATGGCAATAACAAAGCTAAAGGTTACACTGACTTCGGGAAGGTTGAAATACTTTTTCGGGATGGTGGTGAAAAGAGCCTTTCTGTCAATCGTAGTTCTTAGAAAGAGAATCGGCAGGTGAGACTTTTAAAAGAAAATTGCAACTGCTGCATCTCCATGAATTAAACATGTCAGCTGTCTGTTCCGCAGGGAAGGAGACTGTCACGGTGCTCCCGGGAGCTGCCTATTTCTCCAGTGATGAGTCATTTGCCATGATCCGAGGGTAAGGCCACAACACTGAAGCTTTGAAAACGTATTCACTAACTCAAACTCAGATATGCCTGACATTTAAGAATTTCCATATACACAGCGTATTGATCTCTAAAAAAATAAATCATAACATTACTAGTCACTTCTATGAACTTGTGGTGCAGTTTATGCAGAAAAAACAAAACACTTTTTTGTTTTTAATCATTTTCTCAGCAAATATTTCCTTAATTCCTTAGTGTTATCGCCTGCACCATAAGCCAGCTCTCACCATTGGGATTGAGATAGCCACGATTTGCAACACTGCATATTAAGAAATAGCTCCGTCACCACTCTGGATAAGGACATGTCACCAGTACAACTAGACAGCAGCCATGCCAATACTCCCAAGGTCCCTGGTTTTTATTGATTTGCCAGCTGTCTGAAATTTCCCACCCGCACACCCTGCAGCATCAGTTCTGTTTGTCCACCACCCAGTGGAAATCCAATAGTGCTCATAAATAGCGCTGTCTAGGCACACTGGCAGGGAGCGAACCGAACCGTGTGTGTGTGTGTGTGTGCTCGCTGTTGTGCGAACACCGTTAAAGAGGCCAGAGTCACTGAGGGAGAATAACACAACATATGATAGATTGTGAGCTGAGTGGCCTCAAATACTAGTCCAGCTTCTTCTCATACTGGGATGACTTGTACATCTTCATCACAAACCTTGATCACTTCTTGGCGTCTATGTGTTCGTCTATGACTTCACACCTGCTATGTGTCGCCATGTGCAATGGAGGAACAATAAGGAAGTTACTGTAGGCAGCAGTACCATAAATCCTGCTTTACATCTATGCAACTGCAAGCATCCTAACAATGCTCCCACCTACTTAAAAGGCAGGTAGGAGAACTCATTATTCAGGAGGAAAGGAAGTAAAGGTGCTAAGAAGAGAGGAGTTTAAAGGGAGATGAGAATAAAACCGTCTCACCAGCTTTTTACTTATGACAAGTTCTGCTATCAAGAAAACAGCAGAGATGGAAAGATGTTTTTTATTGTGAAGACATTTGTTTGTTGTTGTGAGAATCTATACTACCATCAATTATCAATTATTTGTGTTTGTATTGTGTGTCTTGTCACAAGTAAACTGGCGGAAATGTGACTGTAACTGTATGCATTTTCTGATGAGTGGACTTGGATGAGTGAGTTGATGAGCTAAGAACTGATTCTAAAGTTGACAGCTGTCTTCTTCTTCTGTGTCATTCTCTTTAGCGGTCACATCAACCTGACAATGTTGGGAGCCATGCAGGTGTCCAAACATGGAGACCTGGCCAACTGGATGATCCCAGTAAGTTAGTTTTCTTATGACACACGTCCATCTTTTCTTTTACAAACTCGCGCTTTCTGCTCCAGCTGCTGGGGGTTAACCCACCAACATCAGTGCAATAGGCATGATACAAATGCTGCTTTATGAAGCATTTAATAGCCTTTTTCTTTTGACTTTTTTGCAGAGGGCGGGGGCAGGGGGGGGTCGAGGAGTAGGGCTTGTTTGGTAGCGTTACAGTGTAATGGCTGGCAGACATTATTGCTAGACATTTCACAAGGTCACAAACCCATTACAAGACTGTTCACATCGCCGAAGGGCTCAACCAAGAAATGCCCCCCTGGCACACATCTGCTTTCTGCTTGACTTAAGTGTACTTGCAAGGTTGCTTCAGCCAGCGAATCGTTTTATAGATGCGTCTCCTCTAAGCAGATGTTTACATGCAGAGACCTTGAGAATAAAACGCACGAGTTGCGTAAGGAAGCTCTGTGCACAGAGCTGTCGCTGTCGCTGGTGACCTCTACATTTTTGCGATGTAATTAATTTTCTCTTTACCTCTCCAGTTGTACTTGTTTGTCCGTGGTAATTGCTAATTAACCGGTGCTTGATTAAACATGTTGTGCAGATATTGAAGGCCTGCAGCGGAGCTGTTGCTCAGAAGCAGGGGGTTTATCTTCTTTGGCCATTCTAGTGATAGACAGTTCGAACAGCAAAATGATGCAGCAGCACAGACAGAAATACCGCTCTGTCCTCACCTCCACATTCAGTCTTCATTATCGCCCATTTTTTCAAAAGGATTGATGAGGAGAATTACATTTCCCACCTTCTAGGATAATGAAAATTATTCACTACCTAAGATGGGTACACGGCGTGAAATTGGAAATGATTTACGTAGGAGTGGTGGATGCAGTACGATTATGTTGATTTTGATTGCTTCAAATATGCAAAATGTAGATGAATATTTTCCAGTTGAGGGCTTTGAAATGCATTTACATCTCCAATCAGTCCAAAACATCTGGAAAAACAATTGATGGAGAGAAAGCGGCATTAGAATAAAGGATGGCATTTTGGCTTTGGTGTGCTGCTGTTATATCATTTAGCTGCTGGAGCTTCATGAAGCTGTCCTAAATGTAGACGCGGGTATCTTCTGTGAGTACCTCCTCACAAATTTCTAACAGTCAGCCACACGCTGTTTTTAAAACTTGACTTTTATCGATTTGGGCTGCCTGAACAGTGCTACTTTAGTTTTCACTTGCACCTTCAAATCTGAGCGGTAAATGAAGCAAAAGTGAACATATTCAAATGGACCAAAGCAATACAATTAAACATAAGTAGAATTCAGTATGACAGTCATGGACCTTTTAACAGACAAACGTGCGCTACATCAGAAATATATTCCAAAACTCCGGAGGCTCAGTATAACTGCAGCTTAAGTGCTACGATAGCTCGAGCTACTGACTATTAAAATGTACTCTGTGCTCATGATAGGGCCTGATGCCAGCTTTAATGAAGGAGCTGCTTAAGAATATTTCACTTGGAACGTCGCACGTTTTCCTGCTGTATCATAAACAGCTTTCCCTGGACTGGTTGCCAGTTTGTCATCAGTGACACACAAAGCTCTCAGTGTCACGTTCCCATGTGCGTGACCGGTGTAGATTACCGCTATGTTCACCGGTCGAACACTGTAAAATGTTATGTATTCCAGTTCCTTTGTACGTGTTGTCCGTTGTCTCCCCCTCTGATTCTTGTCATTAGTTGTCTGGGTAACGAAGGCTTGCGACGGTCCGTCGCTATGTTGTTAAATAAAGAGCCGCTTGTGTCAGACTGAGGAGATCCTCACAGAATTTGTGAGCGAGAGAAATGAAGCCCGCTGGTAAAGTGGGAACTTTTGGATTGTGAAGGGGGTCACTTTCCGTGTTGTTTCTGCCGCTGTCACGGTGAACACTTGCTAAACAAATGAGGAAATCATATTCTGTTGTCATGGTAACAAACTAAAAACATGCAAGCAAAGCCCCCTGAGCCTACCACGACTAACACAGCGCTAGTCAAAGTATGTGTCCCTTGATGCTTTTTGCATTCATATTTTGGAACACCAATCCAATAAAAGCGGTTTGCTTTTTAGTCAATCCTTTTGACTGATAACGGATGAAAAGGCAACACAGTGTTAGTTTTCTGAATGTTCCCTCTCAGAGTACAGTGTGTAGGCACTTCTGCATGCAGCGGTCGCTTTGAAAAAGAAGGCCAGACTCTGAATCGCCTGTTGCCCCGCATTCGTGGATAGATGTTGTGTGCACAGGAATTCACAGTAAGGAAGCATTTTATTGCACTTTCATCACCTTCCATGCTTTAGTCTTGTAAAATGCTGTGTCGGCCTTTTATCTATGAATAGCCTTATAGTTGTATGCCATCGATGGCTCACTGAGAAAGCCTTGTTGTGCTGAGTGGGACTGAATCTGTCAACGTCTCTGCTCTTGCATGTTATAATAAGTGTCATCTTAGGAGAGCTTTAACTTGAGTATTGTGTTATCTGGGTTCTGCATCGTGTACATGCTTAATGCATGTCCTTATGTGTATTTGCAACAGGAGTGGTATATTGTGAGTGTGTCAGTACATTTAGTAAGACTGAGTACTTTATTATGAGGGTACATTTTTTACTGGTATGTTTCTGTACGTACGTATATACCATCGTCATCTTTAAGTACCTCTTTGTACTTTTTACATATCATATACAGTATGTAGCCTTGATATACTATTGTTGCATATATTTGATATACATTGTATTTCCTTACTAATATTTTATATTTGATTGACTGTTTGCATCAGGTGTGAAATAAGTCGCGTGTGCTTGTGTCTTTTTTTAATAGTGTCTTATCTGGGTTCTGCACCACTGACACTGACTTTTGCGGCCCCCCACATTATCTTACACTTTTAAAGCCATTATATGAATGGATGTTCTCCAACGCACATTTAGTTGGCATATGTTCAGGATACTGTATATCCGCCACTGGCAAGGATTCATTTCAAAGAGAGTTCAAAAAGCCAGAACTGCAAAAGTAACATTCTCATACCTCATGAAACGGCACATTTTGAACAGAATTAGGTCTTCTGCAATATGTTATGCAATAATTTTCCCTGAACTGAATTTCTCCCTATGATTGCATTTCAGCAAAGGGTGAAAATACAGTTTGTGTATTTGTGCCGAATTATCACGGTGCAGGGGTCAGGGTCAGGGGGTCACGGTACGGTGCAGAACCAAAGCTCACAAGAGCGAGATCCGCCCGGAAACATTAAGTCGTGTACTGTTTGCAACCTGTGTTGAGGTAAGCACAAAAACCTGATCCCAATGTCCACAGTCCACACTCGAAGACAAACAGACTGTGAGACTTGTTCCCGCGGAGGCTTTGTGGTGTCACACTATCAAATTGTCAAGTGCTTGAGGGCTCCCTTAATGCACACTTTGTGCATAAGCCCGCATTTTGCCAGAGGAAATTACCCACAATTCATAGCATTGTGACATTAAAACAAGGGATCAACAAAGGAAGCCCACAGGCTTTAAAAAACAACAACTGGTAAACAAAGAGGATGACACATGCTTTTCAGTTTTCAGCGTTTGTTCAGTGTTTGTTCAGGGTTGTTTCAGTGTTTGTACAGTGTAATACAGAAGTGTTTCAAATGTTCCCTATTTCTATAATGAAATTGTTTTCCAAAGTTGCCAATGGGCAAAATGCTCAATCTCTAGCAAGAGGATTTTGTCTATCTTTGACACTTGCACTACTGTCTGTTTAAAATACATGAAAAGAAACCCTAACCCTATCCCTAAAGTTTAGAAGGGCATCTTCACCCCATGGTGCTAAGATTACAGCAGTCAAATGGACGCAATCAGAGTGGTGAGGAAATTAAACACCTGTGGGCCAGCAAGGTTAATGTCATCAAAGTTGCGCTAATTAAATAGCTAAATTATCCAGGCGACTAAGACAGAGGATATTTCTTTCTCTGGATATTACACTAACAATCTTTTCATTCCGTTTTAGTGCCTTCTTGCATGTTCTGCTGGCCTTTAAGTGTCCTAAGAGTCTCCATATAGCTTCATTTTTTTAAATTCTGAAAGAAAAACTCAACAGATACACTAAAGAAAACATACTTCTATATATATATATATATTCCATTTCTGCCAATAGATCACCTAGTTTTCTTCGAAGGCTTGATTTCATTGAATAAAATCACTTCTTTGAGCAGAATGAAATGGGTTATTAGCTCATCCCATCGCACCATTTCATACATTTTGTTTTGCTGCATGGAACGGGTCAGATCAAAGCGGCCTTGGGTAACCACATGCAAAGCCGTTAATCAGAGGCAGCGAATGCCAATCCTCCCATCAATATAGGTCATGGACAATACTCGGTGAGCAGTGTGATTTTCTCATAGTGTTTTCTATATACCAAGTTCATAAGCATTAGAGAGACATTTGACCACACACACACACACACACATCAGCTGAGTGTTGTTCCTGCATGCTTGGATGCCGTCACTGCGTTGCAACACAGGCACTGTGGCTGCATCATATCATTTCAAAGCTTGCATTCATTCAAAAGTGAATGGCCCACAACAATCCCAGTCACTTGATGTCTGCATTTTCAGTTGCCAGAAAGACGCAACCAATTTGTTTTTATAGGAAACTGGTTCCAGGAGACATTTGATTGCCTCCACAGCAAAGCATTTAGTCATTTCCTTCAAATGCTCATTTTTGTTTTTATTCTTTTTTTTTTTTTTTTTTTTTTTTTTTATTGATCATACCCTGATTAGTATTTCGTCACAGACGTGTATTCTTAAAAGCAGATGCCGACTTTGATAAATTGCAGTTAAGTTGCTGGGTGGAGTACATTAGCAGCTGTAAATCCAGACTTGCTACCATCAGGTTATTATCCCCCGGGGGCCTCTGCACACATCACCTAACCCTTTGACTGTCAGAAAGTGCATTAACATTGATCATATGAAAAAGGACACCGTTTCCTTTTGGAGTATCATCTGAAGAGGCACTGCGTGTTAAATGGGTGTGTTTGAAGGTTAAAAGTCAAAATGGATCCTATTTTAATCACATAGATGTTGTGGTTTGTATTTAAGGATGTTACGTTAAGCCACTTTCCGTTGGTGTTCTATAAGATAATACCGTAAAGTATATGAAATTAAAATGCAGCCTCTCCCATATCTTTAATCTATGCTTTTCCCTACGTCCTGCCCGCCTCCTGCCCTCTCCCAACCCTCCTTCCGCTCTCTGTTGATATCTTTGCCACCCAGCTGGCCTCCCTGGAGGCAGACAGCATCCCTACCATATATATAAATATATATATATATATATATATATCCGCTGGTTATCGAGCAGAGAGCAAAGCAGGCTCTTCACATGATTGATGCGCAAATGGGATTTTAATTCCGTTACTCAGCCGTCACCCTGTGGCCATATCTGCATGTCAGCCGTCCTTATTTGGAACCCCTCTGTATTGAACACAACGAGGGACTAGAAGACAATTTTTCACCCGGCTGGCAATTCTGTTGCTGTGATGATCTTTCAGATTGCTTTTTTTTGGAGTACTTTCTTGACTCACGGACTGTGATTTTAATCTTACATTTTTATTTTTTATTTTAAATTTGATTTAATTTCGCTGAATTGTAACAAGGCAAAACATTTCGTGCACATATGAGCATTCAGACATGGATTAAAGCCCGTAGTTTAACCATATTATCTAAGCAACTCATTAAAAAAATGATGAAAAAGGGAACATGTCTGTTGTATTGAAAGGGATGCCTCCTAAAGGTTGCTTCAATGCAGATGCTTTGCTGCTTGCGCATTGCTTTGATCGCATTTCTTCATTTTTTTCTGCCTAAAAATGAGATGGTGGTCTCTGGATATTTGTTGATTGTTACGATTGTGATCTGTACAAGAAACCGTGGTCAAGAGTTACTCCCAGCCAAAAATAAAATAAAAAATGCTGCTGTGAACGCCTTTAATTAGAAACGCCCAATACTGGAGTCCTGTTGCTGCTGCATCTTAGTGCGGCCATTAATACCTTTGACCATTAAATACACGCTCAAGATGCTGCTGATCAAATTGTACCAAGATCCAGTATTGATCACATTGCTCCTACAAGTAAAGGTTTGGTTCACCCAATTACAAAACTCACTGCCAGTGGTGTCTATTCATGCAGATGGCTTTGGTTTTATTTGTTCAGCTTTTCAGATATCGGCCATTTCAGACATTTCTGCTGCTGTCCCAATACAAAGATGGTGAATGTTATTTTTTACTCCGCCAGGAGATAATGAGATCGGTCATGAGTGAATCAGTGCTTGTGTGAGTGAATTAGTGTGCAGTTGTGTGCGTCTTTGTGTCCGTCCACGGCTAGTCTTACATAGTGATGCACCAAACTGCATATTTTGGAGGCTCGTTTCTGGCTGCATGCCCAAAGACCTCTCGTGGTTGGAGTGATTCACACTTTCTCAAAACACCTTTTATTGCCTGTTGGACACTGCCATTGATTGAATGCTGACTGCTGCCTCATCACTCACTACTCCTAACTGACCCCCGTAGTGAGACACAGTGGGGATAAAACAGTTTGCTCGATTGTATTGTTTTAGACGGTGTGTTTGGCTATCAGCTAACAGCTAATGGAACCACACACACACTGCTGACTGCATCGACGCCAAACAGCCGCTGCTCAGCGGCCAGAGACAGTTATTCCATGCCTTTTTATTGGGCATCAACCTCATCTTTACTCACATATTGTAGACTTGAAGCCTAAATAATCTCATCGCGATGCAGTTCTATCCTTGAAACGGAGACACGCAAGCACAACGCAGATGCAGACATTGTCTGATATATTTGCATCATTACAGCAGTGCTCGTTGCAGACGCACCTGGCGGAGATCTGCAGTCTACTGAGTTTATGATGCTCACTGCATTAAAAAAAACTAAATAAAGTATTTCCAGTGACTGCCTCACCGCCACTCAGTATAATTCACAGAGCACGTTGGGACAGTTTTCATTGGAGCTACTTTCTTCAGTCGTATGACTAGCATCCAGCAGTAAACGTGAACTGCAGTCAATAAGCCTCAGCCTGTAAAGGCCGCAGAGCCCTTAAGCCCCGCCCCCACTGCCATACAGGGGGCTATTGCTTGTTAATCAAAACATATTAATATTGAACGTGAACAGCAATACATCCGCCAACCGTGAAGTAGATCATTGTTTCTCGAGATATGCGAAGGGCATGCACACCTACCGAGATTCCTTGCTTCATAGTTCGATGCTGAAGATCCATTCTGAAGTCTTTCTACTCTGTCTCAGTCTGTGAAGTTTTTCGGGGTCTTACTAGTGCAGGGATGATATTATTTTTTACCAGGCACAGAGCATTAGAAGATATCCACGCTTTGAAGGCACAGAGCCACATATCGGCTTTGTAAACTGTTATGTATTTTTGATGGAGGGGTGTTGTTTTGGGGAGAGCTATCTACTGGAAACGGGGCACTGAAAGAGAAAACGTATTGCTTTCATTTCTTTCCACCCTTCGAAATGAATGCCTTTGTTTATTGTTGTTTTGTTCTATTTTTTCTTCATTTAACGTCATGGTAATGTTTAAGGCCATGGTTATTGGCTGTTTAAGATTCCAGTGTGTTGTATTGTAAGGTGTTTATGTTGTTTTGTCCTCTCAAAAGAAATGAAGCTGAAACCGTAATCCTCTTTTATCTTCCATTCTTAGGGTAAGATGGTGAAGGGAATGGGAGGAGCCATGGATTTGGTGGCTAGCGCTGGAACCAAGGTGGTGGTCACAATGGAGCACTCGGCTAAGGTGTGTGTGTGTGTGTGTGTGTGTGTGTGTGTGTGTGTGTGTGAGCTTTTACCATGCTTGTTCTAACCAGCGTTGCTTGACTAATTTCCTTCCCCGAGGGTCCAGGTCCAATTAAATTTGCAATTTTCTTCTCCCATGTTGGTACAACCCACCAGCGCACCTTGTCTCTGCTTCCTACGGTAATGAGTGTTATGACTGATTAGAGATAATTCCGTTAATGGATTGCTTAATGCCTCTTGAACAGAGAGCGCCAGCTCATCCTGATGACATTTTGCACACAAACCATAACCTGTTGGTTCGTCTTCGGCTAATTTGAATAGAAGTCTAGAATTAGAGTCGGCGTATTGGGAACAGCTGATTAGTTCTGTAGGAAGGGATGAGTAACCCCACAGGGTCTTCGACAAAAGCAGTAGGCACTCCAACTAAATTGGTTTACTTTTTCGAAAGTCTGAACCGCTATGATGCAAGTTCAACGTAACATTCTGCATTCAGAGTAGCATGCTGTTTTTTGCTAATGGGAGCCTGTCTGGCGCCCAGCTTTATTCCAGATGGTGCAGCAGGTGAGCATAAATTTACTGCCCTGAAGTCTGCTCTCATTCATTATGTGGGGGAGGAGGGAGGGGGGGTTTGATGTATGATGTGTGCTTCTCAGGAAGCGTCAGAGACATTTTGATGAGTGCCTTTTCTTCAAGGAGACTGTTGTGGAAACTGAGACAGCCTCATATGAATATGTTTATTGCCAAGTACGTTACACATACAAGGATTTTGGCGAGGTGATTTGGTGCGTAATGCTGCGTTCACACCAAACGCGGCGCGAATTATTCGCGCGAGTAGATTACATACAAAGTCTATGCACAGACGCGATGAGACTGGCGCGGAGCGAATTTGCGACGCGAGTTCGCCCCAAACGCGTGAGTTGAAATTTTTCAACTTCAGCGAAATATTCGCGTTACGCCCCGGCGCGATAGCCTATCAGCGTTGAGTTGCTTCCCCTGTCATCACCGACTTCCTGCCGTTGTTGAATCAGGAAATAAATACTGTATCCGTCTGTGTTCACCCAGAGCTCTACGATACCTCATATCAATAGAGACCGGACCAAACTATGTGTATAAATGTGTGTGTATAAACCACATGGTACAAACAATGAATAGACGCTGCCGTATTTACGTCTACATGACGTTAGTCTGAGTGTTGGTGGAGCTGCTACAATGTTAGCTTAGCCTAGCACCGATCCATCCGAGCTCCATTGAGAAGAAAAGTAGCCTACAAATCGGCATCATTACGTAGTTATTTCGGAGTCCCTTTTTGTCTGTTCATTGCCGTTAAATCACAGCCAAATCAGTTTATTTTGTGTTCATACAGCTGTAGTAAACAGCGATGTGTGGCTTGCTAGACACAGTGAATACACTTCGATAAAATCCACAGAGGTCCTCTGGACAATATTATGAACCAGACATGACGGCGTTTAGTTTCCCGGGATATCTGTGACTTCCACAACACGTACTAAGCAGAAATAGAGGTTATTTTTTTCATGGTTAATGGCGGACAGTTGAACAGCTTTCAGGGCGATAAGCCACGCCCCCTCTCCGGCGCGTCCAGCGCGATGTACACAAATGGTCCCCGGCGAGGCGCGATTGACACGAATATGCGGCGCGATGAATTTGCGCCGCGTTTGGTGTGAACACGGCATAAGAGTAAAACACGCAACATACATGCAATAGTATGACGTCATTTAAAAATAGAAAAGTTACAATAAAATATGATAAACAAACAAAGAGTCTGTTAAATCAAGTATATTGTTAAAGTGTCATGTGGATATTAAAAGAGAAAAGATGTGCAAGGGTGTGTAACGGTAAGAACTTGTCTGAATACAAAACAATGCGCACCAACCACCGAGGCAGCCATCTTGATCGATGTGCTGTATATCCTTTGGGGATAGGATGAGTGTACATAATTAGCTCCATCCCTGGATATATTGAAACTGAAGCTGCATCCCTGGAAGTATTAACACAGAACAAAGGTGGCTGACCTCTAATTAAGTTTTTTTTTTTTATCAACTACCCTTTGTCTTTCAGGGAGGAAAACACAAAATATTGGACAAATGCAACCTGCCTTTAACTGGAAAGCAGTGTGTGGATCGAATCATCACAGAGAAGGTGAGTTTATTTGTATGTTTAATATATATATATTTATATATATATATTAAATGTATTTATATTTAAATCATTTCGATACAGGTCCATAGAGACAGAGGAGGTTGCTGCTCCTATATTTTTGAGAGGGAAGAGGGAGATCAAAATATACAAAAGAGAAATTGGTTGACTCAAACCATTACCGAATCTCAACATCATTTATAAAATATTTTTTCTCTCTTCTTTGGAAAATAACAATGTTATTGAAATTCAGATTAAAATCCTCCAACAGCAGCACCTGCTGGGTTACACGTACAACAACCCAGGGGAGGACGTCCTAGCTCGGCTTATTGCCAGTCAACAACCAGAATGCAATATCGACACTGCATTGGTCCAATGATGATTTCCAAATATGTACATACATGAGTGTGACAAACTGAAAGTAAATCAATAGATAAAGACTGTAGAATATTAGAAAAAATATTACGTTTTAAACACATTCCATTTAGGCGTTTTCAACAAAGCCCAAATTTACTTTTTTCAGATTTCTGTTTCCCTTTTTGTATCGAACAGTAGCAAGCTACTAGCGTTAGACAATGCAACAGTTAGCTTGTTGTAGCAGCCCTAAATAACTGTAAACTAACTCGAGACTGGATTAGGACTAGTGGCTCACCTGGGATGCAATATAACCCGTCCTTCTGGCAAAGATATGACCTGCCTCTACAGGACTTAATCATTTAGTTAAGGTTGGTGCTAGAATGCATGTTCCAGAGGCTAAATTCTGAATCCTGTTTTGGTGAAGCGATGACCTGCCCTACTCTGCCTCTGATTGGCTAGCACTCGTTGCCTTCGTTGGTTGCATTGGTTAGGGTTAGAGTAAGAATATCAGGGCGAGCCGATCAGAGTCAGAGCAGGGCGGGTCATTACTGCACCAGGGACTGGGCAAGGAACCACTGCACAGGCTGCACGTCATGGAGGATGGTTCTGTTGTAACATACTGGGGGCAGCGACCCCACTCATTCATATGACATGCTTCTAGTGATACATTGCACACACACCAGGTTCTTTCCCATCTGGAGCCTGTAATGATTGTTTTTAAGAAATCTTGCATCAGATTTGTTTAACTGCTTCATTTTTCCTTGAACATAAGAAGGTAGAGATAATCCCAGCTGACTCCCCGGTAGAAAGAAACTGTTTCTCATTTTGAATAAGGTTGAGGAAGTACCTCAAAATGATCCATAAATATTACCCTGCCAATCACTACATGCAGAAATTTAAAATTGACATAAACACAAGCTTCTCTTTCTGTGATGAATATTCAGAAACAGAAATATTTTGGGATTGTTCTCACACCAACAAATTTGTGTTAGATCTTTGCAGATTTGTCATTGAATATATAATTCAAACACATGAATATGGAAAAATGTGCTCTTTGGTTTCTTTAAAAAAAAAAAGAAATGTGACAAATATTTTATTTCATGATCAATTTGATGATGTTGTCAAAATCCTTTATTCATAAATATAAATTTATAAATTCCATTCATGCATGTGCAGTACATGTGGCCTGTAAAAGACTTGGATTCGGGGGGGCATAAGAGAAGTTTGTGCAAGTAGTTTATTTATATTAACATTTCTGGGACATATTTTACTCAGTTAATTCTGTGTTAAGCAGCAATGTTCTTGTAGAACATGAATACACTGAATACACACTTGATCTCGCCACTACAGATACTAAGCCTTTAACCTGTGGCCGACATTGCAGGTTCCTCCCTCTACCACCAGTCTAAGTTGTTTTTTTGGTTGTTTGTTTATTTAATATGAATTAAAAAATATTGGTCCATTTGTTTTCATTCGAGACCTGGCAGTTCACCTAAGTATAACAATTTCCCACCTTGCAATCATGAGTGATTAAGTGAAACCAAAATCGAATAAGATAAACCCAGTTAGCGGGTTTGCGTTCCTATCGCAGCCAATCCGTCCCCTGAATATGTCGGCAATAAGCAACACACACACACAGAGACTTTGAATGCAACGCAACACAAGACACACATTGTATCTTTACCTCTCAATTACATCTCCCTCACACACGAACACGTACGAAAACAATCACACTGCCACTGAGAGCTTGTTGTGATGCAACAGAGTGACACAAGTAGATGGAAATTACATTTATTCAGTTAACATTAATTCAATCAGTGGATTTGGGGAAGGAGACTTCTTATTGATTTTGTTATGGTTTGTTCACTTTCATGGCTAGGGTTGGGTTTCCCTTAATTATGCATTCGGTTGAGACTCCCATCCCTGCCTCAGGGCCCGGCTTCTAATGCTGTTGATGCTACTGCAATAAGTGTAGTCGTAGCTGATCTGCAGCTTTATATGTTTTGGACTCTCTCTTTTTTTTATTTTTGATATTTTTGAGAAAACCCCGAAGGCAACCCACCTGCCCTCTGTGGAGGGGATCATTCAGGTAGTAAAGAAGCTCCACAGTGGCACGGGTGGAAAAGATTGATCCTGGGGTTCTGGATATGGTTGGGTAGTCTCGGTTGACCCAAGATGTTTGGTGTGGCAGGTGGGGCTGGTGGTTCACATTTTTTAAAAAGTTGGACCACTGGGTGTACTCTGGGGAATCTCACTGCTCGGTCTCCCTTGGAAAGCTTATGGAGAGCTTAGCCTAAAGACAAATCTCCATCGTCTTCATTTGTATGTGAAGCGCTCTCTTTCTGCTCTGTTTTTAAATTTCATCAGCTCCCCACAGTTTGTGTTCTGCGTGCTGTGACGGAAGACGGTGAAAACATTTGGATACAGCCATTTACAGCAATATGTTGTCATACTTGGTAGCACATATGGGGAGGGGGGGCCATGAACATTATTTGAATATATTTGTGTCACTCCCATCCAGTTGTAATGGCCAGCATTCAAGTTACTTGGTAACGCTTATCTTGTCAGAATAGTGCTTGTGATGGCCCAAGGGTGGAATTGTCTGTTGAAGGGGAAAGAAGCAGTAAGCTAAAGTACAAGATTGGAAGAAAATTAAGAGCAGTTAAGATGGGGGGGGGTTGATGGCAGTTAGTGAGAATGGAGGAAGTAGGATGGAGGAGGCATAAATGCTGATTTGGGAGAAAAGAAATGTGTGGGTGAGGTTAGAAAGAAAAATGGTCTAGAGAGAGGTTTCAATAGCTAGTAGAGCTTAGTGCTGATGCAGTCATGTTGTACTTTAGTCAGTTCCCTGCAACCCTCTGGTGTTCACTGCCTTTGGAACTCGCTCATTTAAAACATGACCCGTCGGGGGCAAAGTCAGACAGCATGTCCATGGCTCTTGTTTTTCCACCCCATCTGTTCGCTCCTGCTCGGCTGGCTTTTGTTGTGATTGCGCAACATTTCTCAGCGAGCAGATCTCTGTCAATATTTACAAAGGTTAAAGCTCTATCTACTGCCCTACTAGCACTTGTACCTCCTCCTCCTCTTCACCTTCCTCATTTCATCTCCTGCTGTTTTCACTCCCTCTACATCCATTAGTACTCTCTCCTCTTATTGCGTCCCCAGCTTTTTGCTTTCTTGGTAATGACTCAAATTTTCATTATTCTATTCTCATTCCCTGCCATCTCTTTCAACACATGCTTACTGCTTATCATAACCATCCTCCTCTATTCTACCCTCTATCCTTCTAATGTCACATCTGTTGCAATGTGAAGAAAATTACACATATTCGGGTGAAGAAAATGTGAAGTTTGAATCCACATCCATTTAGTCAGACATGGTGTGAACATGGTTTCAGTTCTGACTGTAATTTAGCAAAGCCAATTTTTGCTTATCACAAACACCTGTTCTATATTTTTCTCAGGCCTCCTTTCTTAAAGCTTCTTCCCTCTAATATTGTGTCTGAGTGAAGTTTGCCAAAACGAGTGTTTCTTATTTGCGGGGGCTCACACACGATGTATGAGAAACACACTGTAGCTAGACTGCTGTGAGTTTGAGACAATATAAGAACCCTCTAGACCTCATGTAAAGTATGTGTATGTTACGTGTTATTTTGTTGGAATAGGTTGACGAATACACAACGTGCACACTATGATTTAACCGCAGGGGGCCGTCCAGTAGCTGTAACCGTGAACCAACTATATTTCCTTCTTCTCTTTCAGGAACCTTAGTGTTCGAGTTGTTTTTCACTGCAATGACAGCAGGCAGGGATGTCAAAAGGCTACGCCGAAAGCTCTGACTATGACACATGAGAGTGTTTTAAATTACTCCAAAACGGAGAGCATTATTCAACCTTACCTGTTGAATAATAATGAGTTTGGTGCACAGCCCAGTGCTGTTCAGAGCATTTATCTATTGAAACAACTGTGTGTTGTCCTCATCTAGAGGGATGGTCAGTGTCTTTATGCTCTGTGCACCTGAGAGAACCCAAGAGAGATTTGGACATTAACACACTCCATTTATTACGCTTAGTTCATAGCAATTTGATTATAGTTTATAGAATGTTTGTAGATCCTGTAAGGTATTTAAACGTTTACACATGTTTAGTCTACCCCCTTTTTTTCCGGTGATATCCATAAAGCGAGGTGAAACGTGAAGGAAAAGCATCGGCCTTCAAACTTTCTTTTACGCTTGGAAAAACAGACACGCATCAGTTTTATGAGAGGAAATGGTTTCCTCCCATATTGCCAGTGGGATTCAACTTGTGACAGATATTTGAAATCCCTTGCAGGAGCGTTTAGCAAGTGATACATCTGAAAGTGGAACAGTAGTCTCCTCTGCTACATGTATCTCCATGACAATAAGGAAGGGGAGAACAATTATCTGTGATTGCCAGTAAAAGCTGATCAATAAAACTAACCATTTGAAAATAAATAAGTCCCCATGCTGAAACCTCAGTGAGGATATTGCCGGCACTTTTGTATTACGCACAATTGTTATTAATCTCACAGGATGTGGTGGTAAACTAAAAACTTATTAAAGATGGTGACATAAAACCAATTAGGGCTTTATGTCTGAAGTCAAGTGGAAGCGTGTTATTTATAAACTTATGGTGAGATGAATAGAATACAACAGCACACCAGCCTCACGTTTGAGCTTTTTCTTCTTTTATTAGCCCAAAACGCTGTTTATAAAATGACTTGTGGGAAAACTCCCAGTGGTAAAACATGAGAGACTATAAACCAGGTGGCGAACAATGCTTTTAATAAGCCTGATAATGGTTATTCTAAATGTATTTATTTTTTTTTACTGTTTGCTATTTCGCATAAATAAAATCCCTGCTGCAATTTGTCTTTAAAATGACAACAGAAACTGGGGGCTGCCAAACCTGCCAAAAAATATTCTGCTCCCTCCACTCAAGACTCGTGCACAGATGCTAACACACAATATATATTCTCACAAACACGGCATCCGCCTTGGCTCTCGATGGCCAGAAGGGATGGTAATTCGAGCGTCGTCCTAAATAGTGTTGCGATTCGAGTCCCAGGGTGATGGGAAACCTGTTGCCTCAGGCAGAGTCTCTGCTGCCTCTCGATATGGTTTGGACCTTTTTTTATACACAATGTTGCCCTTCCTTTTCTCTTAGCCACAGTTCCCCTGTTCACAAGCGGGCTCGCTTGCGGCATCGTCATTGAAATGATCAATTTTGTGTTTATCACATGTGCGGTGAGTGAATCGCATCACTTCCGTGGCTCCGATGTTTGTTTTTTTTTGCTAAGTTTCTCAGTACTTTCTCGCCTCAACAGTTATTTAGGGAATTATCTCCTGTTTTAAATACAAAAAAAACAATTGCCCACTCATTCACAGATGAAGCAGAACAACTCCTGAATTATTCAGTCATCATAATGGGCCAAGAAATGTGTTACCTGTGGCGTTTTCCGCGATGACGGCAGAGCCCAATGACAGCAATTATTTACTCCAGGAACCAAATTAAAATGATTTTATTGTTTTTGTCTGAACACATCTCAAAAGCTGCTCCTTGTAATTGCTGTGTTGCATTGACAGGACACTGGATGAGCTGTTGAAGTCTTATTTGTTGGAGGGTAAAATGTAAATTTTTACTCCCATCTCTTTGTAACGTTCACATTTGTCTAGAGCGTGAGGTGGGCTGAATGATGTTGGCTTATTGTTGTTCCATGACATGCAGCCCACTTCTCGCCAGACGACACATGGGTTAGAGTAGCAGCTTCTTAATGACTAACTTGCATCAATCTTGTTAATGATGGTGGTGACTCTGAAGACTGTGAAGAAAGGTGACTCAACAGTTTCACAACAAAAAGGCTGCTTTGCGTATGGAGGCACGTTTTTTGGTCAGTAGAAAAAGTGTGGCCACCAGAAACTAGGTCAGTCGATGGTTCGTCACTTTATGACTTACTCCCCCAGCTCCTTTTGTGTCCTGATCCTGTATATTTTAAACTGTGAGGACACATTGATTACATAGCACCTGCCGTGTCAGCACACTGTTGCTCTTCCTATATCCAGCACCTCTGGGACATCTTTAATTTTCCTTAATCACTTGAGAAACGTGTGACGATTAGAGATGCATGTCAGTGCCTGTGTTAACCATAGACCCTTGTGACATTCCATCTGTCTTGCTATATTGGAGTGAGATATCTGCCTCCTGCCTTGTCAATCTCTGTGTGTGTGTGTGTGTGTGGTTCTAATGAGCTGAAAGTCCTGACAGCCTTTGCCTGGATGTGTCTGTGGCTTAGTCCGTCAGTCCCTGCTGAGGGAAGCAACAGGACCCAGCTCAGCTCAGAGAGTATTTTTTGCATCAGTAGGTATAATGATATGGCTCCAGATTTAGATGACCTGGTCGGCATGAATTACAGCCAACAATAAGCCGTGAGGCTCGCACTTGTACTCCGACACAATAAACAAGTTTAACATTCACAAATTATAACCCCAAACCCAGTGTCCCATCAGTCCCAAAGTTCCTTAATTCAACTCAAATAGTCCGATGATGAATAAATCCCCAGGGCCAAAAACAATATCAATAACAGGTGGAAGCGTGGCGAGACGCAGCTGCTCCGTAATCTGTAGAACTCACGCTATCTCACCACAGTCTGTTTAGATGGTGGGTCTTTCTTGCAGTGGTCCAGTGAAGTTTTCCGATTTCTAATCCACAAAGTGTGATTCTGCTCCTTTGTTGTACAGTTGCCTGGTAATCCTACTCTTTGAGCCCACTAAACGCCGCCTGCTTCCCGTCTGCTTGCTCCATACTCCTCTCACGTCCCCCCCCCCCCCGTCCCATTTTATACAAGCGAGAAAAATAAATATAATAGTAACAATAATAAAAGACCCTATTCATAACCTATGTCAACATTGCAGGCCACTGATAACACTTACAAGTACAGTACTTTAAATATGCTAAGGAAAATAAACACCAACATATTCTCCATTCACAACTGCTGCACACAAAGATAGACTAAGGCGATCATTACAACCTACCTAACTTCATGTCAGCCTTGTGTTGAGAAGCAGCAGTCTAAGTTATTTCAAATTGAATCTGATGATGCTATCACTTGACAGAAATCCATGGCAATCTTAAAGGAACAGTATGTAGGATTAATGGGAGATTTATAGAAATTGAATATAATATTCATAACTATGTTTTCATTAGTCCCCCAAAAAAAAGAATTGTTGTGTTTCCGTTACTTTTGAATGAGCCCTTCTCGTTGAGTTCTCTTCAGAGTCGGCCATGTTGCACGGCCATGTTTCTACAGTAGCCCAGAACAGACAAACCAATCACTGGCTCTAGAGAGCACCTAGAGAAGAACCTCAATGCCGCCGTAGTTCTCCAACACGCTTGGAAAAGGAGGGGTGAGCGGAGGGGTGTTCAGTCGGATGCAATCTGCAACCTCACCACTAGATGCCACTAAATCCTACACACTGCTCCTTTAAGCTGGGCAGTTATCCAACTTAATGTTAGTAGGTACCTGAGAAATCAACGGTCATCTTTATGCTGAAAATCTTTCTCAATCTTTAGGATATCTATTGAGAATGTAAAAAAAAAAAGGTAGTAACATAAAGTTACAGTGTTGACTATCATTATTCCATACACGTACATGAATCCAAGTTAGAAAAGAACCCAAAAACAAAATGTGTTTGAGGCGAGACACTTTGGCCAGAACAAACAGTGTCACTCTGATGTATACAAATTATTATTTTGGCTCCAAAAAGAAGGCTTAAAGAGGTAATAACAGGTCTGCTCCCTGAAGGTACTTCACAAGCATTAGTGTGTCAGACTGAACATTACTTAGTTGTTCTTTAGATGCATTTATGGTACTTTGGCCTTCAGTGTAAATGACAGGTTTGGGAGGATTGTTAATGGTAATTTGCTAAAGGTTTCCACCTCCCAGTCTCTTCAACAGGAGCGATGCCCTTACCCATGTACAGCATTTCATTACTCTTAGAGATGTGGAACTCTCCTGGAGCCTCATTTATTTATCGTGCACACTCTGTTTTGTGCATAAACCATGTGCAAGCTCATCTTGGAATCGGCTTAATCAATAATTGCTTGTGAATTTGTCTATATTCAGGAAAACTCCTCGCAAAACACATGCACAACTCCCTGGTTGTCGTAGAAGTGTGATCACAGGTATAAATATTTTGAGGACAACGAAATGTTGTTTAGGCTTGAATTCAGTTAACATTGAGTCCCCTCCCTTCTTTCTTGATGTTAGCTATGCCTATGACTATTTCATCAGGGACTCGTGAATCCAACAGATTTTTATTTATTTTTTGTGTTTCAACTGTTAAAAGTATTACCACAATTAACATGTAATTGCTCTTTACGTTGTAGTGGTCCAACCTCATGGAGTTGAGCACCACTTTCACCACACTTACAATTTCACCAATAATTGCAGCTATTTTGTCGTCTATGGATGACACTGAAGTGGTGCGGGAGGGTGTTGTCATCTCTTTTGAATCACTTTGATAATTGAGACTCCCGCATCCTCCTCAGGGACCCCGGGGACCACACATCATGGGGTTCAAACCCATCTATTAAGGAAATGCTCATTCTCGCCATTTTGTCTTTGTTTTGTCTTTCATTTTGTCTTTCACCCTCGTCTTTTTCTCGAAACATGTCATCTTCCTCTTTTCCTGCCCCGTTTGTGTTTGCCAGGCCGTGTTTGATGTGGATAAGACAAAAGGCCTGACTCTGATAGAAGTATGGGAGGGGCTCACTCCTGAGGATATCAAAGCATGCACTGGCACCGATTTTGAAGTAAGTATCTTAACAGTTTGGCTGCCAGCGCTATATTTCATTTCCTAACTTCAGAACCATGAGACATGTCTTGACTTCCTTGTGATCTGTCTGGTGTCTTCTAGGTGTCTCCCAACCTGAGGTCCATGCAGCAAATCTAAAAGGGGGTGGCAATGGATCTGTGTTTTTGGTTTGTGTGACACTCGATTTTTTTCTCTCTGTGGTAAACAGCTGGTGATTAAGCAGCCTGAGACGGGTCAAATATGCTTGTTAACAGAACAGTTTGGTTCAGTTCCCTGGTAATCAGCATCCAAATATATCAGAAAGGTGTAGTCCTCGCTAATATTAACTTGGGAACCACAGGAGCCAACATGCATGGTTCTCTTTAAGGATCTGGTCTGGCAAACGGTTGGGGAACATTACGTTGTTGCCTATTACACCGTTAAGTTAAGCATCTTTGACTAATATTTGTGCAGCTATTACCAAATAAGCCACATGAAAGTGTCGTGGAAAACAGGGAATACTCTCCAAATGTTCTGTAAGAAGAATGCAACGTCACTAGCACTGTGAACAAAAATAATACAATCATTTAATAATACTATTTAAAGTGTATCAACAAAAAGGGATGTAGAGAGCTGAAATGTGATGAATTTAGAAAACAAATGTGTGCTGTTGAGGTGATTCTTCATTCAGCATAGATGTTTGTATTGTAGTTGTGGAAAGGTTGTGATACACCAAATTACAAAAATGTCCTTGGATTATACATCTAATGTAAGATATATTTTGTGAGATGTAATAATAAGGATCCGACTGAAACATGTTTAACAATAATCATTGCCACAATGTAAAACCCTTTTTGTTTCTCAGCTTCGTATTTCTTAGATTTGCTCTCCACTTGCATTTGTATATAAAAATCCAATACAACCTTGTTTGCTGGGTGAAAGAAAGAAAATGCTTTTTTTGTTTCTTCTCTCTAAATCTTCTGATTTCTGATTTAAAAAGTATTAAAAATATACCAACAGTTGACTTGTTTCTTAAAATGATTCATCAAATCACACAATGATTGAAAGCAAATGGCTTTGAGAGTGATGGCTTCTGACACTCCACAGGTTAGAGCTTTCTATATGTGGAGGGTGCGCTTGCATTGACATTCTTGATGTGATTTCTCCACTCGAGAAGAGAGGTGCTGCCATTACCTGAGGGCTGTTACATAACTGGGGAATTCAGCCAGTGGGCTTTTGGGTTCAAGAAGATCAACTGGATTGGGTCATCAAGCAGAAAAATTAAAGAAAGTGACAGCGGCTTTTGCCACCGGCTGTTAATGTAAATCCAGAACATCCCTTCATGAGTCAAACGTGAGTGGTACCCTGTAAGCCTACATTTAGTAACCTATTTCTCATGCGGGTACTGGAATGCTATGAAAAGGGAATACGGGAAACATGAAAGGCTTTTACTCAAACCAATATGTTTGAACATGAGCAGTGCAGCAAAAACATTTACAAATTACAAATGATCAACCCTGCCTCCTATATGTCACCTCACCTCAGACATGAATGCAGAAACCATGTGGGAAAACATTGCTTGGAAGGGCTGTAGAGGGACACAGGTTTGAAATGGCTCCCATGGGTATACATGATAAAAAAGAATCTGCAGTTGTTGGTAGATTCTCCAACTTTATACCATTGTGACCCAGTTTGTTGAATGACTCACGATAAATTGGCCAGCCAGCTGATTGCCAACACAGTGAATGTCAGTTAGTCATTATCACTGCCATATTAATTGCAGTGATAATTAATCCCTGCCATATGACTCTCTTGTCAGCCAAGTGCATGACCTCAGACGTGCTTCTAGGTCAATTGGGAATTCGCTTTCAATCCCAGTATTTAGCGCTAACATTAATTTCAGCCAGTACTTTACATATATATATTTTTGTAGAGAAGTAATGAGATAATGGACATCTCTAATAATGTCCTACTGAGGATATACCTGCATATTATACCAGAACAAATACCACTGCTCCTTAATAGGCTTGTATGATCAGATTAAAATATTTCGTGTGTGTTTGAAATGCTCAAAATCTATTCAAGTGCACAACTTAATTGTCCCACTATGTTTAACATGCAGCCACCGGTTGGTGTTCTGCCGCCATGCGATAAAACATGTATAAGAAAATGCGTGGATTTTGGTCTAGTATCGTTTAGAGAAAAGAACACTGACAACTGGAATTATTAATGGGCTGCTGTTTTTGTCGGATTATGTGACTGTAAAACTGAAACGTGTAACAGTGTTATTGCTGCGTACAAGCTGTTGCCATATTTGGATCGATCCAACAAACCCCATTTTCGTAATTGTGGCATCCGCCGATGTGTACTGCTCAAGGGTGTGTGGACTGTCTCTCTGTCGCGCTGGTGTGTGTGTGTGTGTGTGTGTGTGTGTGCGTGTGTGTGCGCGTGCGTGTATGTATGTGTGTGACAGACAGTGAGAGAGAGAGAGAGAGAGAGAGAGAGAGAGAGAGAGAGAGAGAGAGCACTCCAGGTTGGCGCAGGCACCGGACCGGGAGAACGGAGCGTTGTTCACGGCGGCAGCATGGCTTCGTCTCACGGGAGAAGCGACATGCGCTTTGCAGACTGGATGGCAAGTTTACCGCAGAGCATGCACACTATTCCGCTCACCAACCTGGCTATTCCCGGTAGGTGTCTCTTTTACGTTGCCCCAGTGTAATCAGGTGAGGGAGTGTGTCCGTGTCTTTCTGTCCGCGCGCATTTCGTGTAGCTATCGTAGTAAATGAGGAATATATAAATAGGCTGTGAGTTTCAACATTTATAATATTGTATTGGTTTCCAAACTTTGATGTTTTTCTTGGCAACCCTTACAACCTAAATATGGCTTTGGTTTCATTTTACCTCATTAGAACAAAGGGTAAAACCTGTTGCGCAACGTGAGAAGTGCCATGTATTTTGAACAGTTCAGCATCCTCTTGTGATGGTCTGCTGTTTTGCTTGTCCTAATATTCCGAGGAGAAGATAAGAGGTATAAAAAAAAATAATAATTATGACTAAGAGCTGCTCTAAAGATTAAGAATATACATAAACCATGAGCTCTGTATTATGTGGGACTTTTGGCGTTTGTACTGGGGTGGTGGCCACAGAGGAGGAGAGAGTGGGATGGGTTCAGTCTGTGCGCACAGTACATCACAGCGCTTCTCATAGAAAATGAGTTGTTAGACCTTCAGCCAATCGGTGTGCAGGTCTCCTTAAACTCCATTCAAATTGGAAATGCTGGTTGTAAAGCCCACCACTCATCTGAGTGATGGAATGGCCTAGCCAGCTAATTCCATATCTGCTGCCTAGTGATTATCACACCTCCACACAAAGCTCTTTCATTCTTCATTTTCTTGCATTTCTAATCCTCCGCGATCCCCACTCTCTTTTTTTCCCCCTCCTCTCCATCTCTCCATCTCTTGCTGTTCGTACCTGGTGTGTTTATGTGCAATGATGGCTTTTCAGGTGCAGATGGATGGACCTTGAGTCCAATGAGGCGTGGCATATTACCAGCACTGTCCACTGCTCTTAAGGATGCCAAGACACATGCAGTCCAGCATTAGATGTAATCAAATACTCACTGATAGACAGGAGCAGGATGACGTGTATTACCTCATGCTTGTGATTTTGCCAAATCACGTGACATGTGCTGTATTACGCCACAGTCCACCATGCCAAGCCAGCGTGGGAACATGCTCTGTCCCATTTAATTAGGTATCATTACTTCTTATTGGCCCCGTGGCCTGCAGCTCAGCTGCTCTCTGTCTATCCTCCATTTGGATGCTGATTCTGTTAACATCCGCAGATTCTTTGCACTTTCTTGTGCTTGTGTGCACTAGTTTGGTGTAGGGTTTGTCAAGAAAAAAAAAGTCCACAGGATTTAATGAGTTTATTTAGCAAAAACGATGTGTTCTTATTGCAGTATATATTTGATTTCCTTCAAAAGTCTCTCATATTGCATCCCTTTATCTCATTTTGGAAGGCAGCATTACAAGCCTTTGTTCAAGCTGAAATAAAACTGGGACAGACAAGAAACAAATGAGACAACTGCTTTATTTCCTCCACAAGTTTCACTCTTCCTTTGAATTGAAATGATATTACATTCATCATGTTAGATTCCTGACATACAATCCTTGGCATCCGTCCACTGTTGCCTGTAATTCAGTGATGCTATTTATTTGACAGGAAAAAAATAGAGTTCACCAGCCTCAATGATACAGGCCAAAGTATTTTGGCAATTTGGAGCACTCATGTGGGGGTGATGTTATGGCATGGTGCTCTGCTGTTGCCAAAAAGCTAAAGAGTCTGCGTTGCCAGCATTGCACTGCTGTACTCATTAGTATACAATCTGTATGATTCGTGATGATTTTATCATAACATTTTGCGGTGACAGAGAAGATGGTATCTGATTTTAATGCCATCTATTTTCCATATTTAGAGTAATTGGATATGAACTAATGCAGCCAAAGGACCTGTGTATGATAGGAAAATATATGTCCATACACATAAACCATTATAGATTCTCATATAACGGATATTATCTCTGTCCTCTTGCTGTTATGTTTGACTGAGATCTACCTGGCCAATCTCTAGTAAAAACAGTTCAAAAGTCACATTATACAGTACAATACATACTAATTCACTGATCATGGATGGTCACTTCTGCCGTGAACTGCCTTTGTCAGGATGATTAAATAGTTAGTCAGTTTGTTTGTTTGTTTGTTTAATTATGCACTAATGGTGAAGTGCCAGCTAATCTAAGCAAGGATTCCTAACTCCGTACAGTATGTATGCAACATACCAGTACCAACCACTAATTCAATATTTCGTCAAGTGGAGATATTTTATGTACAGACCCTAAAGAGGACAAATGCTGACCAAAGTGCTAACGTTTAGACAATTTGAATATAAATAAAAATGACAGAAAGTGACGTGCTCCAATTTTTACACTCAAAAGCGCCTACGAGCACAGTACACTTAATAGTAAGGCGTAAACTGTTTCCCAGTCAGAAATTGGAAACGCTCAATCACCCCGAGTTTAGATTGGATTGGAAATATTGGTCAAAATGTATTGTGTACTATTGTGTACTATTATTGTACTCCAATTATGCAGTGCTTTAAAAACCAATAAAATGATTAATTTAATTGGAAGACAATGAACGGAGGCCAGACCAGGGGGAGGGATGGTCTTTCTTCTCGAGTAGCCTCGCTGTTGCATGCTGAACAAGCTGCAGGTGAGACAAGGCCAACTGACTGACTCCCACACAAAGAGTTACTGTAATCAATAAGTGAAGACATAAAAGCATGTTTCCGAGTCCCTAAAGAAGAGAGACACTGTTTTAATTTCTCAACAGTTCTCAGGTGAAATACACCCTTCCACTCAGGACACAGTTGGAATTTAAAGGGTCATAAAAAGATGGACAGCAAGTTTCATGAGGCTGCATATTCTCACTGTAACCAGGATATGAAGTGTTAGTAAATATTTATTTAATTCATTTCTTTAAATAGATCCCACTGCAAGCATATCCTATGGGACGAAAATGGGCACTATAACGGAACCTTGTGGTACACCGCAGAGGAAGACAAAATGTGAACAAGAAATCCTGTCCTTAGCTGATCAAAGCCTGATCCTGAGTGCCAACATGATTCCCACATATTGCAAAATTGATTGTTCTTTTCTCTTTGATTGTCATAGAGAGCTCCCACTGAATTAAAACCGCATGATTATCAGAGTCCAAAGACACCAACAAATTATTTGTCACCCGGAGGAAAGCTGACTCAGCTCTGCTGTGAAGGCTGACTGAAATGTGTCCAGAAAAGGAGAAGAGCTGTGAAAAGACAGCTTTTGTCAGAAACAGATAAAAAAATGTATTTTTTTTTTAAAGAAAAGGTTTTTGAATACAGTCAGATTTTCATTTTTTGTTTTTGTTGATACGAGGGCAGCATTGAACATAACCTTTTGACCATGTGAGTTGTTTATTTTGCTGTGACTCATGACACCACCCAGCAGCCAGGTGCATTGTGGTTCTATCATTTATTATATAAAAAGAATACATATTTTCATGAGCATATTCTTGCCAGTCCTCCGCTGGTCACCTTGTTTGTGAGATAAGAACATGATTGCTTTCAGACATGACTCGTCTCTCTGTGCTTGGTCCCATTATGCCACTTTTGCCTCACAATGTGCCAAACTATCGAGTCTACAAGTCAGATGACCTGCGCCAGCTCTACTCTGTTGCTAATTGGGGAAAAAGGTGAGGGGATGAGCAGGAAGGAGCGGTAGCAGATTAAAGATGGAGGTCATTGAAGGGAGAGAAGGAGGGAAAGATGCAGGGAGTAGTTATCATTTTCCGTCCCCCAAGCTGATCAGCGGGAGACATGATGGGCTGTTTTTCTGAGGCTATTGTTAGATCTGCATGGTGAGTGCTGCAGACTGCCAGTTTGCTGCACGTTCGTCCGACTGAGGTGGTCAGCAGAGGTGTGCTGCCAGAGATACTGTGAATCTGTTTCTCAGTGGTTCTCTCACCATGAAACAAGCTTTACTGCAGGGAACGGCTGTTTTGCTACCATAGTAATTAAACTGGATCTTCAGTATACCGTATCTGTGTCCTACAGGTGTGCACACGGACTAAATGTAACTTTAAAGTTCTATGTTGTTTGTATTAATCAACTAAGCTTTGGTTATTTTTAAGCAACCAACGTGTTTACATTTACTCTCTAAGAGATTTATGTCAACAAATAATCCACATCTTTTCTTTCTGGCTTTTTAAAACTCCATCAATCGATTTTTGACCACTAGGAGGCGGAATAACTCCAAAACAGGCCGATATACATACCGCAGTGACATGTTTTTCTCCTTATTTTACCCCTTTTATAGACACATAATAGAAACAATATTGATCAATGCAGCTTTAACACTATTTGTTGAACTGGCCTCACTCGTTTTTTTCATTTTTCACATTCTTGGTGATCAAACAAGTTTGGAAAAGGGACACATTTGATTTAAATCTTATTAAAATAAGATCTTGTATTATGATGAACGAAATTGTCATGGTATACTACTGTGATGATTTGGCCAAGATATAATGAGCACGCATGAGCACATTAATTGTTTGTTTGTTGCTGTTACATTTTTTTTGTTTCAATATGTACAGTGACTCGTAAACAATGTAGCATCTAATTCAAAATTGGACAGCAGTTACCCAAAATTAATTAATTCGCTATCAGGTAAAATTCAATTTTTAAAATGTTTGACTTTATTCAAAGCAAACAAACTACTGGACAGAAGAAATTACTTTACCTCAAAGATGCTAAAAAGCCCTCAGGGTCATATTTACATAAGAGGGCTCATGGGAGCCATACCACCCCTCTCCAATGGCTGACTGTAGCAGCTTATGGCTTTACCATAAGTAAGAAATGAATAGCATACCTTTGGCCAGGGGGAAAGGGTGAAGGCAATTGGATTGAGTTAAGATGGCCTCCAAGGCAATAAAAAGAAATCCATTACAGAAAAGGCATCTTCAGTCAGTCTTGCCGGCTCCCTTGGGGCAGAGGGAAAGGCCGGCCCAGGACTTTTAACTGTAAATCTGTCCGTCAGTCCCAAAACCATTATGCTGCCACTTAAGCCCCTGAACAAGGATGAATGGTATCATATGCCAGGATTAACACTGGCAGTGCAGTGAGATGCTTCAGGGGCAGGAAATCAGTCGGCTTAAAGTCCATTGGAAAACAGAGGATGTAAGATTCAAAACAAACAAAGCAGGAGAGAGAGAGAGAGAGAGAGAGAGAGAGAGAGAGAGAGAGAGAGAG
>NW_022280047.1:3462925-3492341 GCF_004355925.1 Anarrhichthys ocellatus
GAGAGAGAGAGAGAGAGAGAGAGAGAGAGAGAGAGAGAGAGAGAGAGAGAGAGAGAGAGAGAGAGAGAGAGAGAAATAACAGAAATTAAGCAAATGGGTGGCAAGTCACAAACCACCCAAATCTCCTTTTACCTCAACTGTAGATTGACCTAAGTCATTGTGTCTGTCCAGGTTCACATTCAGGTGTTTTTATGACTGACAGCAAAGTATTTTTCCAATGTTACAAGTCGCTCGAGGAAATCTTTTTGTCAGAATATCTAAGAAACGGGCAGAAATGATTAGGTATGGATTCTCCACAGGCTGCTCTTGCCTCACCACAGCAGTTAATTGAGTTTTCCAGCAGGAGGACATTCATCTCGATTCTAAAAGTCAAAAAGATTCATGCATGGGCTTTGTGCGCACCGCCAGTTGAACAAGATGGAAGAGAGTAACACGGTGGGAAACAAAGTGAGACTGGAGCGAATTGAACAGGAGTTTGAAGAACATCGGGCTGTCGGAAGCAACATGACTATATATAGAAAGATCCATGAGAGGATGGGAAGTTTCATTTAGCTCACCCCCACCCTGTTACTTTACACTATCGTTTTATATACGTTATGTTGCTCTATAGAGTCCACGGTGAGCAGAAATGATTTGTCACGAAAAAGGGCATAAACCACCAGTGCTCCTCACTGCTCTCATTCAGCCAGAATTACTCAGTTAACACAGGTCAATTCTCTAAGGTACCAGTCATCATCATCATCGCCATTGTCATCATCATCAAGTGAATCATTACCTCTGCTCGTTTCAGCCTTTATCTGTTTGCACTCTGGCACATTGTCTCTCTTTTCCACATTCTTCTCATCTTATTCACCCCAGTGACGAGATTATGTTGCAAAGTTCACATTTAAAGCTGACGCCCACTAGCACTATTCAAGGATTTAGTTATTTTCAGTGCATTTTGAGTGTTTGTCCATGCACACATCTTCCTGACTATCTACTGACGTCGTATAAAGAGCGAAATAGTTCACACGGTGCCGGTGGGAGGCGAGTTGGATCGGTCAAACAAACAGGACTTTCGTCCAAGAGACAGCTGTTTGTGTCCTGTGCGAAAAAACGTACATGGTTGACATTTTGTCACAGAAGTCGTTAGTCCTGTGAGAAGTTAGTGTGGTTATTTATGGTTATTTAATGTAACTCGGGTGAGTCGCTAGTCACATTATCGTCACACTCTTTTATTAAATCTAACTAAGTAGTTTTGTTTAGTTAAATCTAACTTTCTGTGGAGACGGAAGTTTATTTTGAAAATACACTATATAAGTGGAAACTGACTCGTCCAAAACCGACCCTGGAGGCGGAACATAGCGTCATAGTTTGAAACTTAGGGCCACTGACCACGCGTTGGTATTTTGACGAGTTAGGAGTAAGAATATGTTGGATCTTCACATCTATCAAAGCTGAACCTATCGAACTGCATGAGTTTGGATATTGTTTACAGTAAGCAGATCATTCCAAATGATGGACTATGGCCCTTTAGACCAATGTGAACCAAAGCATAATCACTATGCAAGCCTTTACCACCAAATGAGTTGTTTTTTTGATACAGATGGAAAAGTTTGTTCACTGTATGTTGAGGCCACAAGGGAAGTAGTAATTTGGATTTCCTTCAGTAAGCACTGAGATTACTAGCTTGTCTAACGTTCTCCCAGTTAAATATATTAAGAGAGCAAAGAAATTGTGTAAACATCATATATTGTCTAACAAATGTGGATTGTTAGTTCCAGTAGACAATGCTAAAAGGGAAATGACTCATGTCTGAAGCACGATGTTGTTAGATGGAAAGGACTGTATGAAGATGAAAGTGCGATGTCTGCACAGTTAGTTTCAAAAGTGTTTCCTTAGACTTCTAAATGAATGTGTTGCCCTTGAGACACGGCCCGAGCGTTAAAGTGGAGCAAATGTTTTTATAACATAAACAACATTAAATTATGTTCACAGCTCAGGCAGCTTTCTCTGCCGATTCCTATAGGTGTTCCGCACCTTTTGCACAATGTCCGGCCCTTCAGTCGCTGTTTGTCCTCTCTGCAGTAGAACATAATGTCTTTTTGTCATGCATGCTATTTAGTAACGAACAAATATGTGATTGTGATTATTTCTCACCATGTTTTGCCATTTTGAATCAATTAATAAAGAAAAAAAATAACTAGATTAGTGGATAAATAAAACAATAGTGCGACAATGATTATGGTGTTTTAGTTACACAACAATATTCTTTATTCTGCAAAAACAGCACAGCCAGCTGTTGCGACCGTGGTGGTACGAATGAGCCTGTAGAGATGCTGGTTGCTGCCCTGCCCCCAGGAGTCAGCTGTCCAACCTGCTTATGGTCATTCTCTGGGCCGACTGAGAAGACCTGGCACTGGAGCATAGCTGAAGGTCAAACTCAGGCCCTGTGTCTGTGTGTTGGTGGAGGAGAGGAGGGGGAATGTTGGTTTGAGTGAGGGAACGTGATGAAGCTGATTGCAATTATGAGAGCAGGAGGAAGATACCAACACACACCCACACACACACACACACACACACACACACACACACACACACACACACACACACACACACTTGTCTTACTCTCAAACAGGAATGGAAGGACACACGACCTTCAGACTTAGCTAGCTATAGAGCTCACCATGGATCGATGGTAAGGACATGCTTAAATGTCACCTAGGAAAGCATCGATATATTGACTGATTGTTGTCCAATGTAATTTTAACAGCCACTAGTGGGATGAGATTTAGTTGTTTTCTCTTGATACAGCTCCTAGAATTAAATTACAATAAGCTTTTGATTAAAGGGTTGGTTTAACCAAATAAACCATCACAAAAAGTGGTATTAATCCTTTCTGATAGTTTCTGTTTTATCTGCTGAGATTTTAAGATATCTTATCTCTGACATTTCCGCTGCTACTCCAAAACAGTGGCGGTGGATGTAAATGTGTTTCTGAGCTTTGAGGCAATGAAAAATGACATTTGGAAAATTTCACATCATGTTTCATCAGGACTACTTTCTGCAGAAGAAATAGATTTATGAATCTTTTGATGTTTTACTGAGTGATAATGAGCACTACAGGTGGCCTGCCAGCAATGTAATGGTAGGTCAGCTTGTTGAGGTGCATCTCAGTGCAAGCAGTAGTTCAGCAACCTCGTCTGGCAGGAAGGATCGTATTATCTACGAGAACCCGTGAAAGGTAGAAATAGGCCTTTCTGAGGGGTTTAGAAAATCTCCATGGCTCTGAAATTGCAAATTGAGTCACCGAAGACTAGAATAGACCGGATTTTGAAGGCATGCAGAGTGTCAGAGGCAGAGGATCGAAGATCGGCTTCAGGTTTAACCAAAAATACTGTTATTCACTGTCAGTATTGTTGCCATGATGTTGTCCAGCACTGACCCCACTCTTCCAGCTGTGTCCCGCCGCAGAAATAAGACCTACAGCAGTCAACACCTGCATGCGTCCTCATGTTTGTGTCTTCTCCAGGTTCCCATGATTCCTTCAGTTTCTACATTGATGAGGCGTCCCCGGTGGGACCCGAGCAGCCAGAGACGGTGCAGAACTTTGTTTCTGTTTTTGGCACGGTGGCCAAGAAACTAATGAGGAAGTGGTTAGCTACACAGACGATGAACTTCACCAGCCAGCTGGAGGCTGGGATCCGCTTCTTTGACCTGCGCATCTCCACCAAACCCCGCGACCCCGACAACGAGCTGTTCTTCGCCCACGGGCTCTTCAGTGCCACGGTCAGCACAGAGCTTTGCTGGTTTTTGATGTGATAAATCTTTTTGCAATGCTTGTGGTTGCTAAGTGATGTTTTTACATAGCTGTTTGTGGCAGTGAGAGTGCAGACTCACACATGGTCCTTCAGAGATTTTAAGTACATCACAGTCTTTTATGTGCCTATATTTCATATACTTATGTCATGAAACAAATTATTTCTACATGTATTGGTAATTATTGTGCTTTTCTTTTAGGTCAGAGAAGGTCTAGAGCAGATCAGCAGTTTCCTGTCGTCTCATGCCAGAGAGGTTGTGTTCCTGGACTTCAACCACTTCTACGGTGTGCAGAACCTGCACCATGAAAAACTGGTGGCCATGTTAAAAGAGGTGTTTGGGGACAAGCTCTGCCCAGTCGTCTTCGCTCAGGAGGTACTGTAGAAGCTACAAGCCGGCCTCAAACGTTTATTCCAGATGCTTCTCACAATTCAACAACTCTTGATTTAGAAAGAACACAAATCAGGCTCTCATTTTGTGTGTGTGTGTGTGTGTGTGTGTGTGCGCGTGTGTGTGTGTGTGTGTGTGCTCTTTTGAAAATTATAGTTTTCTCAGTGCAGCATAACAGTGATTTCTATGTTTTGATGTCTTGAGATGCAGAATGATGGTTATCACATCCCTTATATTTGTTCATTGTTTTTCACACTGAGTATTTCCTTTTGCATAGAAGTTGAGTAGAAAAGTGCTCCCATGCTCAGACAGATTTGTCTCTCTGCCGCTTTTCTCAGTCCCTTTTTTTTCACCCTCCACCACTTGATCCACCTCCCTCCCTCCCTCCCTCCCCCCAACCTGAGGTGATGGTGTATCTCTAGAACCTGGAAGAAGGAGAAGTAATCAATACCAAAGATCATAGTTTCCTGTCAGGTGCTACAGCTGTGTGAAGATGGAGTGTATGAGGAAAAGGACAATAGTGACTTGTGGATTCTTGGAAAAGTAATGATTACAATATTAAGTCTTCTCAGTGCTGTAGGTGCATCTCGGGTGGTGTTTAGAGAAGACAAATGAATGGTGTTCTTTCCTTCACATGTATTATATTCACTCCTCGCTCCCCTTTCTTCCTTTGTCTTTGAGTAGATCTCTTCTACTAATTCCTTGTCACCCCTCTACCTCACAATAGAAATACCCAGGGGATAATATACAGCTGGAGGCTCATTGTCACATAAGTATGAATGATGGAGAATCAAAAACTAAATAAATGAGCATGAGTATGTGGATCTTGGGGTCAAGATGAAACGGCCTGTACTTCAACTCTAGCCACCTCCTTAGACACCATCCAACTTATTACCTGGCTTCTCCCTTTAATCCACTGACAGGGGATATTTATTCTAGTTTTTTTGTTGTTGTTGCTAACTTAATTGATTTACCTACACTCGTTCAGCGAAAATCTTTCAGCAGAGATTTAACCAAAAGATATGTTTCTCATGTCCATGCGCTACACTGTGGCAGAACGGCAGCCATAGCTATGTAAACATATTGCTGTTTATGAAAAAAGGTTGACTACATATATATCTGCACAAAAGCGCTATTCATTATTTACTAGGAATGGGATTTCTGGCAGGTAGTCTGCACCTCTTGACTAGCCTGTAGTATCTTTAAAATATAAATTTAATTTGTGTTTTTACTCTTTCGCCTTCGTTTTTTTTCTCGATTAGCAATACACTATGATTAGACATAAAAGACAGATTCTCTTCAGAAATACCAATGTTGATTGTGTAGTGGAGGGTATATATACGCAGGTATACGGAGTAGGTTTTTGGAGTATATCCACCTCTAATACTGTCAATTTGCTGTATAATCAGCTATTATCCTAAAAAACATTGAAATACATGGGAGTATACCCCCTTTCTCCGTAGTGATCTATCTAATGCAATATACACTCTTCTCAAGGGACTACACTGCCTAACGATGTCTATGGTCAATCAGAACCGAATATTGAACCAAAGCTGCTTAATAATCTGCTGTAGTGATGCATCATATCAGGCAATTATATCCATTTATTCATAAAGCTTACGAGACAAACTTCCAAGTCCAGCTCAGCTACTTGTTTAAAATGTTTTCTGTCACTCAGCACAGAAGGGGCTCTTTTGTATTTACTATTTAGCACCCATCACCTTTTTTTTTTTCGTTTGTCACCTATAACCTGAGCACATGCCTCCATCTCCAGGTGTCTCTGCAGTATCTGTGGGAGAAGGAGTACCAGGTGGTTGTCTTCTACCACCACCCCAATGCCCTGGAAGTGCCCTTCCTGTGGCCAGGGCAGATGATGCCCACTCCCTGGGCCAACACTACCGACCCAGAGAAGCTTGTTCAGTTTCTCCAGGCGTCTGTCACTGACCGCAGGTCAGCCTCTACTTTTATTTTATTTAATGCATGAGGTTAAATGGGACTTAATGTGATCTAACCATGATGGTCAATCAGCCATGACCTTGATTTATTGTCATCCTTTGCTCATAGTTCAGGAAATAATGACTTACAATTTAATTTGCTGTAGTTAGTTAAACGTAGCCAACTAAGAGGATGGGAACTAGGATGAAATACACAAGTTATTACTGGCTATGTGACACTCCGATGGCTAAGTTATAAACTAGACTAGGCCTAAACCTAGTATGGCCCCGCTTTTCTGCGGTCGTGCCAAAATTCAGGTAAAACCACATTTTTCCCCTTTAAAACACATTAATACATTCATGTAAAGGAAACTGCTAATAGGAAGCAATCTTCAAAATCTGACATAAATTTGCATGTGAAATAGGTTTTTGTTTTTTTCTTGACAGAATAAGTGTTTTTTCCCCCTGTGTGGAACATTGATGTATTCGTTTAGCACCTCTCTGCAGCAGATGTCATAAGGTGCTTTACATAAACTGGATCAAATGCACACAAAAAGAAAAACACAGAAAAATAACTTATGAATACGTGATGTGACTCCTGCAGGAGGAAGGGGACCTTCTTTGTCTCCCAGGTGGTTCTGACACCAAAGGCCAGCACAGTGATGAAGGGCATGAATAGCGGACTGAGAGAGACAATCACAGACAGGTGTGTATGACTGTTTATGTATGACAGAGACAGAAAAAAAGTTTTATGATCATGTTCAGTATGACACTAAAATTGGATGAGATGCGGGGTTAGCACTGCAAACAGTATTATTCAACGTATGCACAGGCACTGTGGAACCAAACTTACAGCAACACCTTTTGCCCCAGAGGCCACAGAAATGTCATGGTTGAAACAAAACAACTTAAAACAAAAATTGATGTGCACGTGCACCTCACATAAACAGTCATATGTGAGTCATTGTAGCATTTTATAACTAAATCCAGAGGCATGTTGTTTTTTCGTCGGTATCTCTAGGCGTTTGACACTAACCTCAAGTTTCTTTTAAACAGCTGACACAAACCCAAGGCGATGCTTCTCATCCTTATCCTCCCTCTTTCTATATCTCCCCTGCTCAGTTTTGGTTCAGGATTTTCTTTTCATGCTTTACCCCCAGTTTTGTCTCTATATAACTCCCTCTTAGTGTCACCAGTTTGTTAAAAGCCTCAGCAGCAACAAACGTCAATTTTCCTGGCATGAATTATTCATTTGACAACTCCACTATCAGCCATTCTCACCAGGCGTCTGGTTACTTTGATGTAGGCGTCCTTCAGTATTCCATCCATTCGTTTTGCCACACAGGCTGCCAGTGTAGACCTCGACAGAACAAGGAAGCGAGCATGAGGAGGAGACAACTCTGAGAATTTTGCCAAGTAGAAACCTGGGCGAGGCATCTGCAGGAGTAACACCCTCCCCCTGCTGCACGGCTCACATGAACATGTCCAGCAAGTGTTCAGAGTGTCGTCCTCACAGCTGGTGTCTGGCTTGCAGACATTTCATGCTGCGTCACAGAGATCATTTATCACAGCGTGTCTCTCTCTGTGTTAAACCAGCCTACCATGAATCATCCCTTCTTCTATCCCTCTTAGATCTTTTGTGACTTTGTATCCCCATCTTCCTCATTCCTCTAACATGTCTCTGTGTCTCTGTATGTGTGTGCGTGTTTCCATGCGTCCTCCCAGGGCCTTACCGGGCATGATGCAGTGGATCAGATCTCAGAGACCCGGGGAGAGCGGCATCAACATTATCACAGCTGACTTTGTGGAGCTCGGAGAGTTCATCAGCGCCGTCATCACCCTCAACTATCACCTGGACGACGAGGAAGATGATGCCACCTGAGAGCCCACAGGGGGCGGCGGGGAGCACGGTCACCACCACTAGCACTAGGGGCTTTGGTCTGTGCTCTCACTCTTTTCTCTTTGGCATTTATTTCAGGAGGAGAGCTGCACTGCTCCTTTCACTTTATTTAGGGCTATAGTGAATTGACAGCTCAAATGGCAAAAGGGTGTTGAGGTAAGAGAAGTTGGGATTGGGAGAAACGACACAGGTGTTTGATTGGAGCACGAAGAGAGTGAGGTTACGATTTGTCTTTCTTCTATTTTGGGGATCGACATTTTGTTTCTCAAGGATGGTGATTTTCTTTACTTCCTGTGCTGTAAAAGTAACTGCATTTTCCACTGATCAAATGCACTGTTTTCTGACTTACCACTTCACCTGGGGTAGATTCCTCTCAGCATATCAACTTTCAACTAAGTGTATTGGTACATTCTTTTTTTGTATTCTAGTGACAGTTTTTTTCAGAAGTTGTTGTAAAATAAGCTTATGTAACTTAAACCACTCTAATTCTGGGCTGGTTTAAATAGCTTGCCGTTCTTTGTCCAAACCCGTACAAAAGATTTTTTTTAAATAACTATTATAGTATGCATCCCTGATCAGATCACTGCAGGTGTCTCTGAAAAACAGCAGAATGTGTTTAAAACGTGTTATTACAAAATATTTGGTCAGTACATAGACAATAAATTAACCATCTTCCATATGTTTCCTCAGCAGTAGTCTCTGAAGGGGCTTTCTCCCAGTAATAGTCTCCTCTGAAGTCAGCTTGCAGCCTAGGCATTGATCAGACACCTTTGTGCATCGGTAAGTCATTACCTCGCTCATTCAAAACCACAGAGATTTTGAGAGGGTGCAGCTCGGCTAGTGGAGATCAATGTACCAATCACTCTATGGTGCATCTAAACGAAACAACAATCTTAACAATGTCAGCATGTTTGAAATTCCAAGACAAGCACCAGCTGTCGCTGCAAGGAACCTACAAAAAATGATTTCTTTAGGAAATGCAATCAATGCTACTAGTCATTTCTAATGGTTAAGAATCCAACGAGACAAATGTATTGGATGTTTTGGGTGGGTGCTGAGTCGTGATAGCCAAGTACAAAAATACAGTACATCTGGGTACGAGAGTGTATCCACCGTCTGTGTGTGCGCCTATCCTTACTTCTGTAGTGCAGTCTATATGAGTCATCATGAGATGTATCACGGTGTTGTGTCTTTCATAATAACAGGTGATAATGTTGCTTCACACTCACTCACAGACATGTTTTATCTAAAGTCAGAAGAGGCTAAACATCATAAATATGGAGTCAGTGGGTCTTGATGTAACAGCCGTGTTTTGACACATTGAAAATAATACAGTAAATGTTTAGTTTAATATCTAGCTGTAACTCTTCGGTGTCTACCTTATTAGGTGTTTCATGTGTCTGAATGTTACTGAATCCCCGGATTTCTGCTATATCCTTTAGTTCCATTTCATTTTCATTCATGTTTAATGGGTGTCATTCTATATACCCTGCAGTATTTCATTTAGGATGGAAAAGTACTTTAAACATGGCACCCAGAAAGAAAATAGGAATATTTTTTATTGCAAGGTTTCACATCACATACGAGTCAAACATCCACACGTTATGATCGGTGTGGCATTTTCTGCTGAGAATGTATTCTGTAAAGACATTGTTGTCTAGTTTGGTAACATACAACCAAAACAAGAAACTCAACTCTTTGGATTTGTGAATGTATGTGTCTTGTAAGTAACTCTGGCATTTCTAAAAAAAAAAATAAAAAAAAAGGTCTCATGATGGAGTGACTGAGTATCAGCTGGAAAGTCATTTTTTTTGTATTGTACGCTTCAATATGGAGCTCAAGTTGAAGTTTTACAGTTCGAACGGTTCTTCTTTCACTTCAGTGTGGTTTCATGTTCAAATGTTTTATATCGTGGAAAGTTTGTACATACTGTAATTGCAAATAGTATGCAGCCGATGAATTGTAAATTATTTAAACTTTTGCAAAGTCATTGACGATAATTTCTTAACTTATACCTTAACTGAGCTATCATATTGCTTCTTCTATTCATATTTTCAAGTGCATGAACCCAACAGTACTTTTGTTGTTTAGCAACAGGGTCCATTAGTGTTTGTGCATCTGCTAAGTTACCTTCTGCATAATGCTCTCAGGAGCACGAGTGCATCTCAGCTGGAAATGTTTTTACCCTTTAAGACACATCTCCAAAATGGATCTATTTTTTAAACGTTGCAGTGCTACTACCCCATACACATAGGAATGAAAACAAGCAGACTTTGAAGGTTTGTAAACTGTGTTGTAAGGACATTTGTGTCTTCCTCTGGTCCATACCGTTGTCATTGCCTTTATGTTCTGGTGTGAAAAGAGTCCTTTGCTGTTGTAAAATTAAAAAAAAACTTTTGTTCAAAGGTGACTCTATTGTAAGTGGAAACGGCAAAACAAATAAAGCTTCTATGCCTAATGAGTGACTATGTCAAGTATCTGGCTTGTTGAGTGGTGATTGGTTAGTTAGATGCTTGATTTATTAAAAATATATAAAATTATTTGTTAATTAAAGCCATTATAATACAATTGTGATTCAATTCAATCACTAAATGGCAGTACTATAAATCTAAGTAGAGTTGCAGCTTTTAAGCTAACATAACAGTATTTCATTCCCTATCTGTGCAGAGGAGCATCCTAAAATCATCCAGTTTCCAGGGTGATGAGGATGGAGGTGGGTGGGCAGCGGCACCCAGGGTGACCTTGCTGAGACTGTGTTTTGTAATTCAGCATCTGCCATTCTGCAGCCAGGTGTTGCTCACGAAGAGGCTCACTGTGTGTGTGTGCATCTGACTCTAGGTTCAAGGTCTTCGCTTTTAAAAAGAACACAAACCCTCTATTTTGTTGAGTTATTCTGACCTTCTGTCATGTGACTCATAAATAAAGCACGCAGCTGCTTTTAACAAACACTGAATCAAATAGTCAAGTTCTCATATTGATGCATACAAATGCACAGGGTTAAGTGACATCATGTCACACGCATACACATATACTTCTCTGGAAGCAGCAGTGTTGTGCTGGTAAACACAGGCCAGCTGACTGGATGGGTATTAAGTGCTTTGATTGCTTAGATTTAACATTGCAGTAGTTGAGTGAAGGAAAAGGTTATAACTTATTCATTTCCTTTGTTCGCTATATTCCATTTCCTAATGGACAGTATAAATGCTGTACCATGAAAAGTGAAAGAAAAGGCTCTATTATGTACTTGGAGTTTATGTAAATACTTTAAACAAAATGCAAATGCCCGATGTTTTTGTATGCTTATCCGTGTGTCTATCTGTCACTCTCTCCGAAACACACACACACACACACACACACACACACACACACACACACAGATGAGGAGGAGGTAAAGGTGTAGGAGGTAGAGATGGATGATGGCATTCAGACGGTTTAAAGAGGGGCAGTAACGAGATGAACAGTTTCAGAAAAGTTTGGAGTGTGAGGAGGAGGAGGAGGAAGAGCAATTTCGCCAGCCACTCCTGTGTCTAGTTGTATGGGGTGCACACAACACAGGCTGGCAATTTATCCGCCAATACGAGCTACACAACAATCTACAATATTATAGTGAGAGACGTAAAAGGCTGGGACACACAGTTGATTATTAAAAGTCAACAAAAGACGGATTTATAATTTCTTGCCTTGATTGACAGATGGTAGAAACAGACAGGATACATCTGAAATGCAACAAAAGGTGGCCAGGAAAATCAAACCAGGGACGTAGCAGTTACAAGCAGTATGCATTTAAACCAGTAGGCTATCGGGACACAAATATCTCTTTAATGAAGAAATGTTGAAATATTGGTATATGGTTTATTGTGGAGGAGAGCACATAAGCCCCATATTTATTGACTAAGTCTGTCTCTGTCGGAGCCTCACCGCCTGTTGTTCTCTTCCAGGGCAGATGGCGATGAAAAATGCCCTCCGAACATCATGAGACTCACAGAAGCGGCACTAATGGAGGGCACGGTCTGGTGGCCTATTGTCTGGGCCAACTGTTCTGGCCTGAAGTGCAGGGACTTGGATCGCTGCTGTACAGTAGCGAGTCATTTAGTATCGGGTGGTCATTTCAGAAATACAGGAAATCACTTTTGTAGTCATTTTCTCAGTTTAATATGAACAAAGTATGCATCCCTTATGTTTTGATTGTCTATTTTGACCTGAGGTGACACTGTGTAAACGTTTTCTCCAGATTTTTTATATGATTTTGTATTTGACGGTGTTGCAGAAATGATATATATGCGTAGTGTAACAAAGGATACGGCTGAATGTTAGATAGAAGGCTCGCTTTTCCATTTACTCTTTGACGACAGTCGAGTAGAAAATGCCATGCAATTTCTGCATTGCTCTAAAGTTGCTGTACCTGGAAAATTGCTCTTGAATAAGGCGCTTACCTTGAGGGAGCTTCATTTTTTTGTGAATGTAAGGCTGAGCTTGCTGGCACAAAGTGTTTGTTTGAGCTTTGTATTTCTTTCTATTCTATGCCTCTGCTGTTAAGGGCCAAAAAATATAGCAGAATTTCCAAAATTCCATCACCGCTGTAGTAAAACTTTTTTTTGTATTTTGTAGCTCATTTTGAGCTGCACATTAATTTGACATCCTAAATTTGTGGGCAGGATAAAATTGTCTCTTGCGTATGTCTCAAAATGATAGGCAGCAGGAATCAACGCTCACTAAAACAACCTCGCCTGCCCTCAGGCTACTGAAAAAACATTTCATCGGAACACTCAAACTCAGTGCTATTCCCTTTTGAGCTGCCAGTATGTGATGGATATGCACAGTATGGCCTCCTGTCTGGCTGTGACAGCAGATATATATACCCATAATTAGACAGCGATGTGGATTCCACATACAAAATTGGGAACACTTCCTCATTAAATAGCAGAAGAAACTCAAATATGGCTCAAATATGTCCCTCTGCAGATATACATCTGGTTGTCATAGGCTTCTTCATGCAGCCTCTCTTTCTCTCTGTCTCTTTCAACATGTGGACAAATCATTAAGATGTCCTAATAGATCCTTAACTATATGCAGTTTTCCTCAAAAATCTCCTCTACTTACTTACCGTATCCATTACTTTGCCCAGCCTTGAGTCACATTTCAGCCATGAAGAGGAAACGGTTCTCAAATCTCTATTGCCCTCCAGTGTTTACTCGACTATATCACATCTCAATACTCATAGTTATGGGTGTCTGTTTTAGTTTTTGGTCATTCATGCTTTCAGCAAATCTCCCTCTGAACAAGTTAGAAATGACAATATGCATTCATTTTAGAAAAAACAAATGGTTTGTACTTTACTCAAAGAAAATGACATCTGCATCTTGAAGGACGGCCCTGCTTTCCACAGTCTACGCACTGCTCCTTTAACTCCATTTTAAGAAGTGAATGTGAACACAGATCGTGACTGATTGTCTTTAGTCCCATGGTCACCAAACACATATCTTCTGAACATTCTGACACTGAAATGGCTTTTTTCAGACAGACAAGTGAGAAAAAATGTACTTTGTACTTTGTTCGGAATTTTTGTAATACCAAACATGGCTGATATCAGTGTAAATATCTAATGCAAGCAACATAAAATATAGATTTCTTGTGCGCATATAACCCAATCTGCTTTCCTCCATCTGGAAGACGTTCACAAAACTTCCAAACGAGGTAGGGGGATCGGGGGGAGAGGCAAACATTCCATGACCATGCGCACTTATGCATCACTATTTTTTTAAGTCATAAAACGATATGATACAAAAAGTAACAAGAAAATCAAAGTATAGTGTGTCACAAAAGTCGTAAAAATAAATTAAAAAGTCATAGAATAATTTGTCACAAAGGTTGTAAAAGGTCATAGTCTAACACAACAAAGGGTAATACAAGGGTCATAGTATAGTATCTCACAAAAAGTCATATTGTATGTAACAAAAAAACTATAAAAAGGTCAGAATATACTGTATACTGTACACCTACTTTTTCTACACACTTGTTTACATAATAGTCCTGTTTATCCTTTCAATTTAATTGTTCAGCTTTGTTGTCCTTGTTCCAAGCTGTTATGTCTATTTCTGTGTACACTGAGAGCAATGCAAAAAAAAAAGAAGATTGTATGTACACATACTTGATCAATAAAGTTGATTCTGTTTCTATCTACATTGGTTTAAAAGCTGAGCTTGACCTTTGACAAAGCATTAACCTGTAAGCTAACATGTGTAATGTACCATGAGAAGTCCTGGAGGGGCTGATTGGGTTGAAATTAAGGGGCACTGGCCCCAACATGACATTTCTTTCACCTTTTTCGGGACGTCCTTTTTTCACAGCAGACAGTTTGATTTGCCATTGTAGGAAAATATTTTTGTGGTGCCCCTTGCCTCACAGGCAATTCCATCATGAACCACGAATCAAACTGCATATCTGTCCTGTCTTTGAGATTGTTTTTACAGTATTTGATCTATTTTGCATTGTCGCTGCATCCTGTGCTTAGCCCTGCCCAAGATGATTGTCATTGGTTTCAAGAAATGCAAAATAGGCCAGAGCGGTTTTTTTCCTGTTGTGCCAGAATGATAATGTGTGGAGCCAGACCTTTCTTTAGTGCTGCGGGCAACTAAGAAAATAAGTAGTAGTTATGTTGTTGTGGGCTTTTTTGGAATATTTTTTAAATACTTGTATCAAAGTCTGAAGAAGAACAGCAGATAGAGAGTCTCACTCCAAGAGGAAACTTTTCAGTTTCACAATGAGCATTTTGGCAGCTCCACAAAATATGTTCTTTTCTCTTGTCCAAAACAAAGACCCCCCCCCCCCCCCCACACACACACACACACACACACACACACACACACACACACACACACACACACACACACACACACACACACACACACAAATACATCTTCCTTTCCCCTCATGAAACCCAATGAATTCCAAGGAATGTTCCTCTAAGAGTTTGACTCCCTAACTTGAACAAAACTGAGCAGCGCCAAAGCCTCTTCAAGACTCTTCTGTTTGCTGCTCTTCACTCACCATGAAGGCAAGTACATTTTACACTCAATAACAGGACAATCACGAGCCTATTTCTTCAGATTTCTGCACAATAATTTTAGATTAGATTTTTGAGTATTTGAGCATTTACTTTGTGTCCTCTGTTTACTGCTGAAACCTCTCATCTTCTCTTGCCTTCTTCTCTCCTTTACTCTTCTCTTCTTCACTTCCTTAGAGCATTACACAACTCTTTTTAGCGGCCCTGCCATGGCTGCTATTCATTTTCACTCCCAAAGGGTAAATCTGTTAATGCTCTATTGTTTCAACATTTAAAACAACAACATATATATATATAATATAAATGATACAAATGATAACAGCAATGATTATTTGGTTTCATTACACCTATTGGGTTTCATTTATCGAATCATTTGATTTAAATTTCATCCCCAAGGTTTTGTGTCCAGAGGGTTCATTGCCGGTGGGGGCCTTATGGTGACTGGTCAGAGTGTGATGGCTGCACCAAATTACAGGTGAGGACGAATAATTCTAGTATTGACTAGTTCACTTCTCTCTCTAGGTAATTATTAGCACAACTTAAAGTTAAACCCTTTATAGAATGATGATAAAATACACATTTTACTAGCAAGTACATTTTTTTTAAATGATGAAGATATTTAGTTTAATGCTTCTTAGTATATATTTTTTTATATTTCTTTGTCACATTGTGGTATGTCACAGACAAGAAGCCGAGCTATGGCTGTCTACGCTCAGTTTGACGGGAACCCCTGTCATGGGGAGCGGACTGAGACCAGGTCCTGTGAAACCACACAAGGCTGCCCTCTAGAGGATGGATGCGGTGACAGGTTTCGCTGTCGATCAGGTTAGAAAAGAATCTCTGCTCACTTCACATAATCACACAGAATTAAATAACAATCACAGAGCTGTTTGTCTGTCTTGGGACCCACAGGGCAGTGTATTAGCCAGTCCCTGCTGTGTAACGGAGATCAGGACTGTGAGGAAGACGGACATGACGAACGTAGCTGTGACATTGGAAAACACATTGTATGTCTAACGTCAGTTCCCCCGCCTCAAATTGAGCACCTAGGACGCGGGTAAGCGACACATCGTTTGTGCACCCATACACCAACACAGAAGCACGTACCATAGGCTTAACATTGGGATACTTTCTGTAGGTTTGATGTGGTGTCAGGGCAGCGGAGGGCCGCTGTCATCAACACAAAGAGCTTTGGGGGACAGTGTCGCTCCATCTACAGCGGTGTCCACAATGCTCTCTACAGACTGCCACTTAGTACGACCCAGTACAGCTTCATGGTTGGTCACTCAGGAAACATGTAGAGTTGCAATTAATATTGATACTCCTCTTGGAGTCCTCTCACTTTTTACTGTAAAGGTACCCTGCAGAGATTGTTCATGACCACAGCTTTGTTTTCTCAGCATCCCTAAGGCCTATTAACACGTGACAATATCTTCTACCTGATTTGTAAAGCATTTATTTAATCTATTAGTTTGTTACATCAACTTGTGGCCTTCTTCTTCTTTTCCTCTTTTTATCGGTGCATTCATATCGATGCATTTTGTGATCTGGTTCATTTTTTTTGGCAACTAAAGCTTCTCGACTAAAGTTGAGAAAAGAATGTGACGATGGTTGAGCCTTCAAGGACAAGAAATACAAAGACATGACTTGTCGCTGGTGTGAAAGACACTGGGTTAGTTGACCCAACCATCCACAATGGCCCCAGTAACACCTGGTATTAACATGTGATCTGTATCTGGAAATATTATCTGAAAAATGACATCTTTGCATTACACCGGGTGTTAATGAGCATTCACTTTACCTCTATCCTTGGATCTCCATGCAAATAAGTTATGCGAAAATGGTGCATTCAAGGTCAAGCCAAGCAATGCCACGAATGGGCGTAATTCATTTCTAAATCAGCTTTTGCAGCTGACCTTTTAAACTTGCTGAGCTAATTTTTTTCTAAAGGATGTTGTCACACATTTACACATATCACAATGTGAGTCAGACCACCCCCAGATAGTGTCTGGTGAATCCAATCGTACTTTGATGTTAATGTGTTCTGGGTGCATTTACTCCTTTAACGCACATTTACCTTGTTTAGGTAGGACAAACAGATACAGTTTGCATGTTTGTTCCAGGTGTAAAGGGGGTAAATGTGAGAGAATAACAATGCTGCCTCAGCTCATACTACCACAAAGGTTGCTTAGTTTTAAGTGTTATAACCGATGCTGCAGATTGGTGAAGTCTTGTGGTGTGCATGTAAGACCTTCTGTGAATGCTGTTAATTTAGTGGTGAAATCATTACTTACTTACACCATCACCACTGTGGTCAAAAACTCCACAGGGTAGTTTTGAATACTCAAGATCTTCAGTTTCTGTGCACATTTATTTAATTTTCTTAAGATTGGGTGCTTTAAATTGTTAAATTCACATTGTGAAACCTGTGCTGTTCTCAGGTTAAAGTTCAGAATGACTTCAGTGATGAGATGTACTCCAGCAAATGGCACTATGCGAAGGACGTTGTCAAGAGAGAGACAGTGACCGGGACCACGACAGGATATAGCAACTATGACTTTCACGAGACTCAGGACAGGACCCAGGTGTGTGTTGAACCTGTAGATCCCAGTGATAATGTATGAGAATGGAAAAGGAAAATCAAACTTCAAAAACTAAACTTATTAAGTGATACTATTCCTTCCAGTACCAGAAGCTATTGGTTCTAAAGAGTGACATAGAGGTAGCTCAGTTCCAGAGCACCTCTCATCAGTACCTCCCACTATCTGAGGAGTTCTGGAAGGCACTGGTTAAACTCCCGTCGGTCTACAACTACGCTGCCTACAGGAAGGTTTTACAGAGGTTTGGAACACACTACCTGTCTGAAGGAAGCCTTGGAGGCTCCTTTAAGGTCATCGCCAAGATTGATCAAGAAACTGAAAGACAAATGGGTGAGGATTCATATATCATCAACAGCTTCATTGTATGCTTTAATCAAAGAATAGTGAATCTTCAGGCACCTGACAAATTCAGCATGTCGTGTTTTTGAGAAACTTTAATTTCCACTATTGGACATAACGGGAAGAAAGTACCTTTTACTTCACATACTGGTGGTTGACAATCATAATTATTCTAATGGTGCCTAGTTGTCTTTTATTTGTAAAAGTTTTATATATGAACGTGACAAAAATAAAAAATAAATAGAACTAGATCACATTGTTCACCATTGACAACATGGCTAAATTATATATTTGAAATGTATATTTTAGGGAAAATGTCATCAGAATGTTTTTTCCCTGAATACATTTCATAAAAGCAAATAACCTACTCTAGAATTTAATCTATTTTGCTTTTCTGAAATGTGTTTTGATATTTGCATCAAAATTTGAATAAATATGCAATATCAATATGTTTCTTGATGCATTTAGAAATGAAGGGTGCATCAGACTATTTTAAATTGTCACAAAGGGCACATAGAATTTCCAAAATAACAAATAATAATTTAAAGTTTTTTTAATGTTCAGTGGTTTAAATGCAACCATAGAAACTGTGGTTGGATGCAATTGTATTGGTATTAGAAGTATTAGATGTTTTTTTCAATTGTCAATCTGATTGATCAAATTGCCGCTCATGAAGCGCTGCCTCAATCCTGCTGTTCATTTCTGACACTGACTTTTGTTTGTCTTTTTCCTTTCATTTTGTTTCAAAGTCAGCACAAGCACTCAGTATAATGAATGTGAGAGGACTAAACGTTGGGTTCTTATATTCCCCATCTACAAAACGGTCTGCAAGAGTGGTCAAGATCAAAGCCAATCAAGCAGTGGTACAATTTTATTGTTAATACTACAAACACACCAGCCTCTGAAATCACTTGCCTTTTCTGAATCATTCTGTCATTCTTCATCTCTGCAAATCTTTTCAAAATAGGTAGTACCAGGAGAAATCATGTGCAAAAAGTGAATGTGCAGGGAGGAGGCATCCAACATATTGCAGCACTGCAAGGCATGCATCTCTCTGATCCAGACAGGAACTGGGAAATGTTCTCAAACTGGGCTGAGTCTGTTCGATCTTCTCCAGAGGTCATAAAACAAACAGTGAGGGAGAGTAAAAGAAGCATTTTGAACTATAAAAGCGTGAACGTAATGTTGGATTCACAATATATGCATTTAAGTCATCTCATTAAATAACACAACGCTCCATCTCTCTCTTGTTTTGGCAGCTGCGGCCGCTGTCAGAGCTGGTGAAAGAGGTTCAGTGTGCTGGGGTGAAGAGACTCTACCTTCGCAGGGCCATAGAGCAGTACCTTACTGAGAGCGACACCTGCCACTGCCGGCCCTGCAGAAACAATGGCATGGTTGTCATGGTTGGAGATAAATGCAAATGCATCTGTAAGCCTGGCACATCAGGACTGGCCTGTGAGCAGGGAAGTGAAGCGGAGGGTCAGCAGGGTGGGTGTTACATATTTTTCGGCAGGTTCTTTACAACTGCTGTCACTTTGGTCTCAAGGTGGTTTGATATGTTTAAGGAAATAGTTGACATTTTGTTAAATAGGCTCATTCAATTCCTTTCTGAGAGTTAGATGAGATAATGAAGAGATGAATCACTCTTTATTGGATGATATCACACAGACTGCAATATATTCCTCACTTTCTCCCTCGTTCTTCCTTTCTGTTTCTGCCCATTAAGGAGTGATCCACGGCAGTTGGGCCTGCTGGTCAGCCTGGTCATCGTGCTCTGGGGGTCGAAGATCAAGAAGACGTAGCTGCTCTAATCCCACTCCTCAGAACGGGGGTCAACAATGTATCGGAGAACCCACTGAGACGTCTGACTGTGAAGACCAAGACCTGCAATACTTAAAGTCAGAGCGAGTTTAAGTTTAATTTTGCAACACTATTGTAACAGGCACCAGGGTTCTCTGCATCGAAGGAAGTTTCACAACATCAACACTTTACAACATCTTTATTTTTTAAAACTATTTATTTCTTTACAGAACAATGGAGCCTCTTTGCTTTGACCAAACTCTCCCAGCAAGTCAGACGTGTGGAAACCCACCTGTTCTAATCAACGGCTACATCCTGGTGAAGATTAAGCCAAACATCTATATACCGTACATTGCATAACAAACTATTGAAAAGATTGAATATGTTCATGATCACACAAATTGATTTTCAAGCTAAACTGTGCCCTTCTATGTCCAAGAAGGGCACAGTTTAGTGTCCTCATATTACTTACTTTGTCTTTATATCAGTCAGCCTAATTTACCAAAGGCTTTAATATGGAGAAATGATATCTTTTGGTAAATATAAGAATGCCTCTAAAGCACATTTGAGACCCAACATGAAAACAACAGGCAATGTGGGAAATGTTTTTGTGTATGTGAAATTAAATATTTCATGTGCCTCCAATAAAGGGAAATGAGCCTGGCTTAATGGCATGGAGTCACATTTATATTTCAGTTCCTAATTTCTGTTGCTTTGTAAGAGATCTGTACATAAAATCAAAACTGGAAAAATGGAACTTAATACCCTTCTTGTCTCCACAGGTCCCTAAGGACATTTACCTTGTGGGTAGTATGGTTGAGTACACCTGTACTGGCAGTTTTTATCTCGCTGGTGACAGCATCCTAGAATGCACTGCTAATCAAACCTGGTCTACCAGCCCTGGACTGTGTACAGGTGAGTACCTATAATAAAGGTAAGGATATTGTAATCCTAGTTCAATAAGGACTCCATTCTGGATGTATAAAGAAAACTGGATACAGTGTCCGAGCTGACACCCCATTCATTGCTATCCAAGTTACTCAGTGGCGCATGTAGCAAAAAAAGCTTGACTTCCGATTGCAGAATTTAATTTAAAATACCCAGATTTCCCGTTGATCTTTCGCATCACTGGGCCCATAGAGCAAGTGAGATAGCCTTAACCCCACTTCCCGGCCCTCGGCCCTGCCTCCTTCTCATTCACATGAACGGTGGAAGGACAATAACTCTGGATTCCGCTATAAGTGTAGTTTACAACTTTTCGGACCTAAAGGTTAAAATGAGGGCTATTCAAGTGTTTGTACGGGGAAGTTAATTTACCTAAAAAAGATTATCCACCGAGATACATACGTCTCTCTCCCAATCTAAGTCTATCGGGAAAAGTGTTTTTGGGCCCGGCCTCACATAACGCACTCGGATATTGTAATTCCACTATTTTTAATTTGCTTCAAAGCCTGGCGCTCTTACTGGGGGCTTGTTCTCGATGGGTAATACTCTCCTTCAATCACGAGCATGCATTCGCCCACTGACATTTTGCATAAGCGTAGCCAGCCAACGAGGATGTGACTACCTGAATATGTGAGGGCCCAGTATATAAGGCAGCACACAATGCTGCTAAACTATCCTAAGCCCGCTTCAGCAAGGATATTAAGAGCAGCAGGGGCAACCTACTTCTTAATAACCTATAGGCTGCCGCAGCGGAGAAGTAGGGTGCTCCAGCTAACCCAGGTAGCACGTAGCGAAACTTGGTAGAGCCATGGCCTGACCTTGCAGGGGTCAAACAGACAAGCGGTAGACACCATGCATTCCCACCCTCTACACCAGTTCTGTGTCATTCCAGTAATTATGGACCCTGAAAGGGAGCTTGACATGTCCAAGTCAAGCAGTGGGCAAATTGACTGAAGAGAAAAAAAGAATGGTTTAGCAGCGGGGTATGCTGCCTTATATACTGTGGGGTCCGCACACATTCGGGTAGGCACGTCCTGATATTCTACACCTGGGCGAATGATGATTGTTATCATTTTGTTTGTGATACCTTCAGAGCCAAGTAGAGGGTGGACCCTGTATGGGTTAGAACCAAAGTTTAACATTTACGATCACAATGAATTACAGCGTTACTCTGTTGAAGTCCGCTTTTCTTTCAGTCCCCAGGTGCAACATTCAGTCCCTCTCTGATGACGTCACAGCCTCTCCTTTAAAGCAGGGCTATGGCATAGGGGAGACAGTCACCTTGTCCTGTCCAGCAGGTAGACAGCTACTAGGAGAACCAACGGTTATATGTGACCCCAGTCTGCATTTTTCACCAGATCCAGCAAACATCAAATGCAGCCCAGGTACATTTTACTTCAAGGTGTATAGGCCTTTTAGTCATCTAGCAGACTGCTTGGAACTGCTGTGTAACAAGATGTGATTGTGCCCTACTTTTCATTCATTCTTTAATGTTCCATGTACTATAATTTTCTCGTTGCATCCATGGATGTCAGCAATGTGGGAGAATGATTTCTATGTATCCCACAGTACCACAACAACGCAGCTCTCCTGTCGTGCAATGTAAACCGTGGGAAAAGTCTTCCAAAGGAAAATGTGTTTGCAAAATGCCTTTTGAGTGCCGGTATGTTTCATAACTTTGTCCATGTGACACTTTGCAAATTGGACGGATTTCAATAATTATTTTGTTTTTGTGGTTATTGTGTTTGATGATGATTTTTGTCACCAGTTCATCATCTTTGGAGGTGTGCGCCACTAATCCTGTGAATACAAAATCAGTCCTTCTGAATGTCTGCAAAATGCATGCTCTGCAGTGTATGGGGAAGAACTATACTATAGCAGAGGACAGCGCATGCAAGTGGCCGGAGCACAACACAACAGGCTGCATCAACTGTCACATGTGGGAGACCTGTGACGGTGGGGACATCTAATAGTTACAAACAATCAATGGCAACGTACAGTATTTGCAGTTTGTAGTAATTGATCCCATTTGTCTTCACACCATTCATTTAGATCAAACCAACGAGTGTCGCTGCAAGGACTCTGCAGATTGCTTGACGCCGGGATTAAATGTGTGTGTAAAAGTTGGGGAGGATGCAACCTCAGTGTCTCAGACCATGAGCGAGTGTGAAACAGGACTACGGAGATGTAAGGGAGGAACGCTGTCAGTTGTCAGTATCCTGCCTTGTACTGCTGAAGATGCGGGATTGACCATATGACTTTAAATCTCCACCTTCCTTTACACATTAATCCTCTATGACACTCTCCTCATATTTTTCCGGTGAATTAGTATTGTATCAAATGTTACCGCTTCACCAAATTGATAAAGAACATCGTTATGCATGTATAAAACCATAATGTAAAACTATCAAAACAACGAATAAATAGCAAAATGGTAAATGGATCTGCTGAAAATGTATTCTAGCTAGTTGCCCTCTGAAGGTGTGAGTGCATGTGTGTCTGAACCTGCCTGTAAACTGTGTGACACCAGCTAAAAGTTATAATGTAGTATTCCATAAAAAGGTCGAAATGGACATAGTACAATATGCCATATAAATGTCATGAAAATCACAGGATAGTATGCTATAGATATGAGATCAAAAGTCAAAATACAGTATTGTATGAAAATGGCATTTCACCATATTGGAGAAACATGGTTTGAACTGGGCAGCAAAAATATACAGTGTCTCTATTCAGAGCAATTTACAACAGTTTATATACAATACTGTAACATAAACCATTCATTATATTGTGCTGTTCCGGTGTATAGCTTCTGTGTATCCCTGCATTCAGTAGACATGTCACCCATTTGTTAAAAGACACACATCTACAGGCAATTTAGAGTCATAATTCACCTAACCTGCATGTTTAGATTATAACAAATATAATAGTATACAGTCGGCCAAATTTTGGGGTTGACGAGTATCCTTGAAATAAATCATGTCAGCCACTTATCACTACATAATGACAAAACTTTCAAGCTTTTCCTTTACTGATAAAAAAATATACTTACTTCCAGCAGCAAAAGGTGACCAGCTAAATCCTGTCTGACGGTAAATTCTCTTTTTCACTCTATTTCTCCAGCCCTCAGTAAACACAGACAAACGCTGCTTGTTATAGACCTAATAAAATATCTTCTTGCTTTTCTCTCATTTCCCCGTTCTGTACCTCCATCTATCTTAGTACCCTTCTCCAAGATAGACGTGTCAGACAAATGGGACATTTTTGATAGTTTGTCTCCACCCAGTGAAAATTCAGTAGATTACATGCAAGACAATTCCAAGACTAGATGATTAGTTTCAATAACAAAAGTTTTATTAACAATGTAAAATGACCTATATCAGCTTTGACTACTGTACCTTCACCGTGCCATAAACATTGATCACTATCATTAATAAGCAAGAACCATGCTGCCTGGCCTCTGTCTGCACTGGACTGCCTGAGACAGAGGGAGACCCTCCCTGTTTACACCAACAATCAGAATATTTACCAGCCATCTCCATCTTTGAAACAATCCAGAGAGCATTGCGTAAAGAGAGTATGTGTATATACAAGTCTAATGTCTCAATTTATAGATAGATATTGTGTGCAAAGAAGTTTTCTTTTTGAGTATTGTATCATATATTCCATTTTGAAGCTGGAAAGGTAAAGTTGGATACAGGTACTTGGTTTATGGAAGACTAAATTAAGTACATTAAGAAGAAAAAACAGCAAGAAACAGAAAACAGATACTGTAATACACAACAAACTTACCCTGCACAAACCTCTCATCTCAGCTTTGACATACGAAGATATAACTTTGTCTTTGCAACTGCCATCGTGGAATATTCAGATGGCTTCTGTTCATAAGTTAACACATTATTTCTGACAAAAACTGACAATTACATTCCCTTTTTTTTACATGAACCCTCATTTCATTCACTCGGGTTTGCAGAAGTAAATGAACATTGACACGATCTCAAATGACCTCTCATTCTCTTTTACATTGGACAAGCAAATATCTGACTTGTTTTACCAAAAAAGGGAAAATTTGTTGCAAAATATCTTAAAATATATGTTCATGACTTTTGTTTTCATCACATTGCAGTTACAATTCTTCTTTGTATCACAAAATAAAATTATAAAATGGGCAGCCTTTTAAAAAAAAAGAGAAAGAGACAATTTATTTGAAAATGGCAGTAATAGATTGGTGGGAGACACAAGTGGTGAAGGACAGTGGGTGATGGTGTCTTTGTTGCCGCCTCCTACCCACGAAGGCGGGGCCCTTAGCTGGTTACCAGGCAACAGAGCCCAAAGAACCGCCTCTTCCTCTGTCGGACCAGTGGGTAGGGAGTCAGGTTCAGCAAACTGCTGTCATCTGGGCACAAGAACACACGGCAGAGCAGAACACTGCCAAGTTAGACATTTGTGTTAGTTTTAGATATGTGTTTTTCTTTAAGCCAGTCTTCATCTCAATGAACTGGCGATGCTTTTTCGACTATAAAAGACTGAGAAAGTGTCACTGCTCTGGGGTTGAGGTGTGTTTGGGGATGTGTGTGTAATTGGGTGAAGCTAAATAAGTCTCACCTTGGTTCTTCAATGGTAAAGGCATTGTCTCCCTGAGTTTACTGAGAAGGTTCTTCATCTCCCTCATATCCCTGCAACAACACAAGTAAGGGCTTTAATGTAGAGCATCTTTCATGCACTGTATTTACACACAAACACACACACACACACACACACACACACACACAACTTTAGCAAATGCTCACCTGCCCCATTTTTGCAGTGTCATCTAAAAATACATCTTAAGTAAATTGTATGCGGCATGATAAAATGTATCAGTCTAATTTCAGCAGCTAATATTATACACGCTCTGACAAAGCACAGTGCGCTCTGTGACGACGAGATGCCACCTCAATATGTCAGGAATTGTTCAAGTAGTTTGCAAACAGTCTATGTTGCAACATCCCAAGTAAAACTGGATGTTTTACAGTTTTCATAATTTGACTCTGTGTTTTTAAGGAATCTATATATAAATATATAGATGCTATAGATTAGTATATTAATATGATGTTATAGATTAATATATATAATCTATAGTCTTTTTGTCAACTCTGCCAAGTACAGTCGGTTGTAAATACTGTGGGTTGGCATTGCACAAAAACATCTGGTAATTTATAGAATCTGTATTTTCCTTTACTGCTATGCAATTATATCTTCATAAGAAAAAATATTTAACAAAGCAAGCTGTAAATGACCAACTATTACATTATTAGTGAGGTTGAAAGAGGAAGATTTGAGGTGGGATGTAATTAAATTAAGTGATTTCATTAAATATATATTTTAAAGAAAATAATGAATGTTATGAAGCAACCTGTTGACGCATCGCTGATCTTTTCAACCCTGTAAAGTGACAAAAAAATAGTGGCATACTTTGCATTATGTTTGCTGACACTCGCGCTACAACGAGGAACATGTAATTATTCACACATCAATAAACACACACAAACACACAGCACTTACACTCGCACACAGAAGGACACAACACATTCGTTGTCTACCTACCTTTCTATGTTTTCTATGTCAGTGGCCACCAGCCAGTAGAGCTGAGGAAAGTCAGTGGGGGAAGAAGAGGTGTCCTCCAGGATGGGGATGTCTGAGCTCTCCTCCGTCTTACTTTCGACCCCGGTAGGGCCACAGCCATCCTTACCTAAAGCACATAGAGAGCAGCGAGCCTAAACATGTGTCACCACTACATTAAACAAAGGGGAAACAAGGACGAAAAAAAACGGACATAAAATGACCCGTTCGATCACATGTTTTGTCTTTGTTTATGAAAGATGTACAGAAGCACTTGTTTATATTGGTACGCATATATCCAGGTTTGTTGATTAGGCTGCCGGTGAAGTTTTAGATGATATTCTGAATAATAAAACATGTTGAAAGCTGTCAATAAATAATTACATCTGTGTATATATTTTAAAATCTGCTAGTCTGAGTTCTTTGTCATTTGTTTTAAATGAATTACATTTTTAAAAAGACAAACAAAGCATGCTGTATATAACATGCGTATACACCCAAACTCAACAGCTATGCCATGAGGCTTGTTCATGTATTAACCTTTCCTGTGAAGCTGCAGGGAGCCCAGCAAGCAGACAGATTTGAGCATCTCAGTGATGTACATCTCCAGACAGCACTGCAGCTGGATGAAGAGCCTACAGATCTCAGGGTGGATCTCCCCGTCCTCTGGCCTGAGATGACACATAGTTAGAACACAGAACGGTTACTGGACAGCTGGAACCCGATGAACTCTGGGTACAATACAATATGGAAACAAATAAAAAAATAATTTATTACAAATTAATACAAAACGAAAGTTGACTGATGAGTTTAGACTTGTTGAGCTCAGTTACTTTATGTGTATGTGCTACACCTAGCCCTAGCAGTTCCTTTGATCAGTGCTCAGCATATAGATTCCAAACTGCATAAAAAGGCAAGACATTGCCTAGTTTGGGTAACTGGGAAAAAAGTAAAATAGTGTGGCTAATAGTGAAGTAAAGAGTCAAATTCACCTAACTTAATTATTCCTTAAATACTATATGATGGACTGGATTAATCCATGAGTGGATAGTGGAATTTAATATTTTCAGTTTCAGAATGCACATCTTCTATGTCACTTCATAAAACAGTCAACTACACATCTCACTAACATCATTTAATATTTTGAAGTATCTTTCATACAAATTAAAAATAACTAATATCAGAAGGGGTCATAAACTCACATAATCACATAAAAAAAGTTTCCCAAATTTAAACCACGATGAGATGAGAGATACGCTGGAGTTTGCATTAAGGATGAATAAATAGGAGTGGTCTGTTTCTTTAGACCTGTTTCTATTTCTTTATGTCAACAGCAGACGGGGTCAAAATTGCAACTGGCTGGATTTTGCTTGATTATCTTATTGTGTGTCCATATTTTTTTGTATGTTTAACCATCTGAGAATGTGTAAATAAAATTCAGTGGAGACGTTCAAACATAAAACCCCCATCTGAGTATTTTTTATTTACCCAGAGCTGATCACTAGCTTTTAAAAGACACCGCAGTAGCTTCAAGACCATATAGATCTGGTGTTCAAAGGGGAACTACAGCAGGTGATATCCAGTGGGTGTGATATCACAGGGGAAAGTGACAGCGATGGAAGGTGTGAAACTTGCACCTGGTGCAAATATTTTTCACACAAATCATGCTGTTGCATTCCCCTCTTCCAACAGCAAGCCTCTCCTTCCCATCCTTGTTTTGTCACAGTGCTGCCTTCTACAGTATACTGTTGCTAAAGCAGAGCTGTCATCAATGCTATATCCTGCTTATCAGCTTTCCTCTAGCACATCGGAGAGGCCCTGCATCACTCAAACCATTCAGACACACTGGCTTTATTTGATTAAAGGGGAATGATCTGTGCTGTCTAATTCAAGCCCTGTGTCTCTGGCAGTGGAGACGGACATTGAGGAGGAGGTTTAGAGTATTATGACAGTGACGTTGATGCTGCTATCAGTGGAAACTTAGAGTTTTCTCTAAAGCTGCTAAACCGTCTCTTTTTCTGAAGCAACGGCAGAAAATTCAAGCACACGACTATAATTGATGGTACTTGTTGGCTTGGAGGTATAACTGTATCTAGCTGTATAATTACGAGCCATATATGTGAAAAAGAAGTACAGACTGCTCTGTTTCTCAAATGATTTGAATAAGATGTCATTAAAGCCTTGTTATAAAAAATGCAACTGAGATGTCCCTGTACATTGGATGTTGTATGATTCATGTATCCTTATGACAGGAAGCATGCAGTAGACATGCTTGCTAGCTAACCATACGAGTGTGTGACACACATGCATAAAAAGCCTCCATATATTAAATGGAAAGATTTTGTCATGCATGTAACAGACAGTGAAGGATATGCATTCTTAAATCGCTGTAAATATATAGCAAGTGGATTAATTATTGAGGCAGGAAATGGGTTACAGAGTAGAGTAGAGTACAGCCTAACACATTTAAATGCGTGCCAATGAAAAATATGGCAGGCTAATATTTAATGGAGATCATTGAATGATTTTGCAGGTCTCCAGCAAATGTGTATGTAGGAGGAAGATGGGCTATAGTAAACCTGATGCTGTTATTGTTCCAATAGCGCCCAGGCTTTGGCAAGCAGCTAGCACTGCAGAACGTCTTTCCAAATCCCCCTCACCACTGGCTTCAGTCTGTCCAATTGTTATTTAAGTAAATTTGAGCTTGCCAAGTCAACTGGCATCTTAGCGTCACTGAGGACCTTCAAATCCCAAGCCTCACTTTGCCCTTCTTCCACTGGCATCAATGTGGAGTAGATGTTGTGCTCAATGGAGAGTGCAGGCCAAGTCAACAGACACGTCAAGCTTCTATCGCAGCTGTTTTGCCCTATCTTCAACAAAACCTCTAGTGTAAACAAACCACTATTTTAACCACCTCATATCGTCTGATCACGTTGCATTGACTGTTTATCTTTTTTTTAAGGAGAGATAAAGTCAAGGATATGGATTCTTATAATATTGTGAACTCTAGAAAATAATAATATCCATTGTTCAAAGAGAGACCCCC
>NW_022280047.1:3492441-3506117 GCF_004355925.1 Anarrhichthys ocellatus
CCACACACACACACACACACACACAAACACTCACAATACATTTAAAGCAAAAGCAATGCAAAAGTCATTGGCTTCACATTATTGATACTATTATCTCAGATATTCATCCTGGGAAGCGTTTCACTTCGTGCATTATCGTTTTAGGCCCCAGCTAATGGGAAGCGGTCAGTTACCGCATGTTGTTGTGATTGATTCCTGGTAAAGCTGTCCCACTAGCAATTAGAGACATCATGCTTTTTTTTCAGTTGAACACATTTCCCCCCATAACACTAATAAGGCAGACACATGGATGATATCTTTGAAGTGTTGAGGAGCGGGCTTAAATATACATGTGCCTAAAACGGGGATGCTTATGCAAATCAGAGATGTATATAAAAAAAAAAAATATATATATATATATTACTTAACAACTTTAGGCGCAGCAATGTTGCAGAGCGCCCCATTTGACGCACTATCAGGACCATGGACAGCTCTTTACGAGGTACTTATTTTCAGCACCATGGACAGTGTCGGTGCCAACTCACCCCGATATCAAGGACAGACTGTGGTGCGCCGCTCTCGCCATTTCGCAGCCTTTAGTTCGGGTCTTCAGCATTTCGGCCCGTAAAGAAGGACAGTCCACAGTAATTTCGCCAATGGAGATGACCAGTTCACGGTACAGAGCCACAAGCGTATTAAATTCTTGGACGATCTGTGTTACAAAGAGATGATGAAATCACACAAAAACATAAGTTATTCCCCAGATGACTTAGTCAAGTAAGCACCGCACACATATAGCAAACAACTTTTGCTTTCTCATGGCTTCCTGTTGTGGTCATTGCAGTAGAATGTCATTCATCCCTGCATGTTGACTTGTCAACATGCAAACGTGTCAGACAAGAAGAAATGCTGAGCAGTACTACACACAGACTCACTATTCTTTTTCTCCCCACACGGACGACAAATAAGAGGTAGTATTTCAGAAAGAAATTGCAAACTTGCACATATGTGGTCACAAAAGTGCATTGATATCTTAGAGTAACTTGTGACTGAGCAAAAAAGTGAAGCATTGACATTAAAATAGTCCGCAAAGTCAAAGTGGATGTTGAAAAAAACCCTGATTTTTCTTTTATTGACGGAGGTACCATTATGTTAAATTTGCACAACTGAAGAGCTTGGGGTTGGTGTACAAATATTTGGTTCATTTTGTGCAACTCCTGCATAACATCCTTCTGCACTCAGCGAGGCTGCATGGCGAAATCTGATGTATGAAAGGGTTGACATATGATCGACATCTGTCAAAACATGTGCCATGATCACGAACATCTCGATAATCTTGTGATTGGGGCAATTTTGAAATCAGGCCAAATCACCAACACTCCAAAAGCAAATCACAATCACTCTGCACGCCGAGATGATCTGTTTGCCTTCGCTGACGACAAAAGCAATGCAAATGCTTATATCTATTTTTAGGCTCCCAGACCGGGTTACACTCTTTTTTTTTTGCAGCTATTAACAGCTGTCGCCTGTGCATCCTGCATGCACGGGACAGTCGATCGTCCTATAGAACAAAGGAAGGTTCCGCTAATAACGTCCTAATGAGAGGCACCATGCAGGCATCGTCGTGTCGCAAACCTACCATTCTGCAGTCGGCCACGGCGCGCTGGGCTTTGCGGGTACTTTCGGTGCTCTCCCTCCTCTGTAGGTCTCGGTGCGGAGGTTTGCCGATCTGGAAGATGTTCCCGGCGGATCTGGGGCGGTTTTTGCGCCCATTCGATGCAGAACTCATGCATACACATCCACTAATAAAACAGCCCTAACACAGAACGGTTCTGTCTTATTTTCCCAACCAAACTCCACCACTTTCTCTCTTCCTACCTCACCACCCTGCACCTTACTGTTCACCTTTTTCCTCTCCTCCGCCAATTCACCTCAGCTAACTACTGGCTGGGTTGAAACCCCGATTATTGTCTTTGCTCTGTCCGTCTCTCACGTTCCTCCCCCTCTAATGTGGGAGACGGAGCAAATATGTTCTCAGACGAGCCTTAGAGTGCAGAAAAAGTACCGGATGAGCGCCTGCGACTCCTCTCCGCATTGCCTCGACTGCGACGGGGCGCGAGTCACCTTCAATCCAGCAGCGCGCGGTGCACACAGTGAAGACTTCACACCCAACCCGGAGTCCAGCTAGCTGAGGTGTCTTCTCTGACGCGCCGATGTCGGAAGGAGACGATCGCGTTCACGGATATTCTCCAAATGCAACCATTTTTTATGATTGCGCGTTTCCATTAAACAGCGATAAAAACAGGGCGATAACGATCTTTTTCTTAGCTGCACAACCTCCTTATAGAGACGCAACGCCGCTGAGGATTTCACATCGCACAGGCGACACGTTAAGCCTCTGTGTCGGAGAAAATCTGAACGTTACAAAGAAGAAAAAACTTAATCCCTGCTATGGCGGGTCTCAATCCGCTCCCAGGGTCGGTTCCCTTCGAGTGTTTCCAGCTGGTCGGGCGGCCCTATCTCTAACCTTGGAGAGGCAGTTAGAAGACGAACAGTTGCTACAGGCCTGACGTGGCTCTGTGGCTGGCAACACTGCGCACCCAAAGGGACGGGAATACTAATTGGGCCCGTCAGGTGAAACCCCCGCCCTGAGCTGTATTAGCTCCTAACCGTGTGAACATCAGACTGCTGGCCACTTTGCCTCCAAATAGAACATAAGTCAAAAGGAATGAATGAGGATAATTCGATACACCAGTGGAAACTAAATGTGGGTCAATTTAAACTTTAGCACTGAACACGACGGTTGAAATACACATCTGTGGCATATTTGTGATATGCAGGGCCATTGTTTTGGGACGAAAAGTGTGTTTTATTGTATTTTCTTTTTAAATATATGTCTCTTCTCTACAGCAATATAATATGCTTATTGACACACAGGGTGGTGTAGTGTTACTTTATTAGAGTTCAAAGCGACATAAGTATATTTTGAATTAGTTAATATTTGGGTTTTATTATATATTTGGAATAGACCTCCTATGTTGCTTGGTAGCCCACAATCCCCCCCTCCCAATACCAATGAAAGTCTATACTTGCAATCCATGTCAGGCTGACAAATACATAACCACAAAAAGTATTATGTAAATTGGAAGTATGCTTCTTTCATGCACACACACAAATGGAGAATGGTGGCATCAAAGAAACAAAACAGGCTACAGTGTATATGAATATATACATGTATAATTTATCAATAGTTCATTGCCTTTGGTTACAGCACAAAAAACATACTCTTTCAAGATTCCTATTCTTGGTTTGCTACTATAAACGTGCTTGGATCCAGCATTCAGCGGTGGCTATTTGCCCTTGCATGCTTTTCACAACCACAAAGAGGAAAGTGTAGATATTCTGAATAAATTAAGAGTCCATTTTAGTGTATGGTGAGTGCTCTTTCTAAACCTGCATTACTATTTAATTATGAATGCAGAGGAAGACTTTCAAAATCCATCTATGTAAGTGACATACACCCACGGACACACACAGCTCCACTCACACAAACACAGAAAGACACATACAGCGGGGAGCGACATAGGAAATGTACAGTGCAATTTTATGTCTATTAAAATGTTAAAGATTATGCAGTGATCATGTGTTTGAGTTGGATTTGGATCTTTTAGAAGAGATAGCACCCTAACCCATCTCCATGGTTTCTGAGCGATGACAAGTCAATCAATTCTTCTTAAATGGCTTTTACTCCAAAACGTGTGTACCATTTTAATAAATGGAGTCATTATAACTTTGCCAGTCAATATTAAACGCTATGCCTTCCTGAGTTGCCCACTGAAAGTCTTTCTCCATGTTTTCGCTGGGGCTATAAGCAACGTTTCTTCTCATCATAGAAACGTTGCTTCCTGCACTAGCAATACTGTACTAGCCACTAACCACAGAGGTATAGCATTCTGTCCTAAGTGCTAGTTAGACTTGTCTCACTTTCAAACTGGCAACCCGCCAGACCACTTGATTGTTTTTTTAAAGTTATATCGAACTGAGAACAGTTTGTGCACTGAGCGAAGCACACCACTTTATACTGATACAAGTGGAAACTAAAAGTGAAGGTCTTTGGAAAAGCTCAAACATATACAGTATTTGGTGTCTCAATTTAATAACATTAAATGTGTCGAGTATAAAGTCATTTATTTGGCTTAAACACATGGTTTCATTACCAAATTGAAAATCACTTAAAATCAAAGATGTAGGTGTTACTGTGTAAACTTTATTGGCTATAAAATACAGTGACTTAGTCAAACATCCTTCCCTCAAGGGGGTGCTTAGGAACAAAAGAATAAAAACACAAAGTCCAAGCAAATTAAAATCATCTAGCAAGACATACTGTATAGTATAACAAAAGTGCCAATTAAATTGTTTTGCAAGGATATGGTATATGGTGGTAAATTGGAACAAAGAGGTTCATAAAACCATAAACATGTGGTTTCAACCCATACCAAAGAGCAAATCTTTCATTTAATTAAGTTTTGTGAGGATGCATAAACATGAAAATCCATCCAAAAAGTGCTCACTTACGTTATATTCTTTTCAGTTTCTAATGTATTTTAGTTATTATTATCATCATCTATATTAGACTATGTTAGACTAAATATGAAATACCTGTGGTAGTACTGAAATGTTGTGTTCTGGGTTTTGGGAAAAAGTATATAGAAGCACTAAAATAACTCAATCATTACCAGAGGAGCTGCTCATGCTTGTATTTCCCAATGAAAACATGTAATGCAAATTCGTTCCACAGTCCATCAGATCTTTTTAAATTAGACATTTTGGGGAAATTTTAGGACATTATGATGAAATCTGTAGCATATGTCATTGAAAGCAACCAGACTGGTAGTAATCCAGTTGACTGTGGTGTTAATCAACATGTTAAGCATTAACAGACTTTATGTACTTATTTTGGAAGTAAATCACTACAACCTATAGGAGATGTTATACATGTATTAACCCCCCTCCATACAGGAACAGGAAGTGTTGTTCAACCCACAATTCATGTGCAACATGTGGAGACAGAGAGCAATTGATTCCCAAAACTTCCCCCGACAATATTTCCCTATTTCAATCATTTATTAACACGAGACAACAAGCTGGTACACTCTTGTAATTTCCCTCTACCTCGTCATCCCACCTGCTTAAAATTCACTCATAGTTGCCATGACTGTCAAAAAGAAGGGAAGAAGAGGTAGCAAAGGAAGCAGAAAATGAAGAAGCCAATAACCCAGTTGACTGAGTAGATGTAGATGATGACCATGTCCATGTCAAAATGCCAGCCTCGAGAGACATCCTCAAAGTCCAGATCGTCCAGCCGGTAGCCTCCTCCGTGGGGGAACTGGCGTCTAGCAATGGGACTGGACTGCCTCTGGAAGCCTGCTTTTGGGTGACAAATGGGGCATCTCATCTGATGGTAGTGATACTCCACCCAAAAAAATCTAATATTTAAACAGTTTTCTTCCTTACTTGAATCCACGCCATTTCCAATAGATTCTAATGGTGACAAGTTTTCATTTTGGAAAAATGCATCAAAATATCAAGAACGTAGAAATGATTGAGGGAAATTAGGGGAATTCAATGAAATGTACTTTCTAAGATTACAAACAAATTGGGGTTTTAAGGGTGATTCTGCTTTTCATATTTTAAAATCTGACTGTCTTCAGACAAAAAAAAATCAAGTTTGGTGGGTAAATAGTCAAACATTTCTTAGATGGGTGGGTTATTCTGTATCTTAGATATGCTCAGTTTATACCAAACAACCTTTGTGTATTTAAGTCATATTTGCTTCATACAGGGCTGAAAACCCCGGTGTTTATACAGCCCTGGCTGAAATCGGGCCACACACCACCATTCCAGCCAATCAACATGCATGCTCGTGCACAGGACAGGAGAAAGGCTATGGATGTATAAATAGAAAGGTAGTGGGAGCGAGAGGGACGGTGAATCTGTTTTATTATTATTTGTTTGAGTTGAAATACCAGCAGTCTTTCTCTTGAACTGCTGACTCCACATTAAATACTTTTATATGTATTTATATTACTAGCAATTATGCAATATCAGTAATTGCACATAAGCAAATAACTCTTGGGAATGGTGCAATGCTGCTTCCCCTCAAGCTCTTCTCCAAACATTCTTTGTATAATAAGAAATTGCCTGCGTGTGTGGGAAAGTCAGCCCCTTAAATTTGCATTCTGTCTGCTATAAAGTTTAAGTGTTGTGTTTGTACCATTGACGCCTTCAGGTACTTTTAGGATGATTGTGTAGCAGGTTTACTTTACTATGTCACAGGTCTTGTCAAGACTTGCAATTGTACATAGAGAACAGCAGTTAAGTTATAAACGAGTCCTACTGCTGCTGATACTTTGCCAAATCTGATCAATTGATCCTGAACTGAGAGAATTTCTATGTAGGGTAATTAAAAACTTGCCTCCAAAGATACGGAAGAGTTTTCGGCAGCTTGGGAGAGGCCACTTTGCGCAACTTGCTTTCTGGAAGTTCTGTTTCCGGGAAAGGTATTCTTTTGGGAAGAATGTCCTTGCCGTTTGGTTTAGCTCTGTAAGAAAGACCAAGAGACCAAGTCAATATGATCAAACATAAACATCTTATTCACACCGCCCCTTCATGATAACCTGGATGGATTATGTTTGATTTATTGGATACATTCTAAAAAGCAGCAGATGCAGACTCCCTCATTTTCTCCTTGTTCCGTTTCTGTGTCACCTTGGGTTTGGTAATCATCACAAGGATCTAATCTACCATCCTTGTCATCTAATCACTCACAAGAGCCCTTAGTCTGTCTGCAGCGCTCATAACCACGGCCACTCTGTCTTGTTATGGCCACAACAGTGTCCCAGTGTCCTCATTTTCTCCTACATACATCTAGAAGTAGGCCAAAGTGAATCACAGAACTTCACCACTATGTCCCATGTGATCAGCATGCAGTGATCACAAGGTTTATGATTGGGGGTTTCATTTTACACATCTTCTTTTGTCATAGCCCAATGCATTATTCACTTACACAGAATTTTATTTCTTATTTCCATTGGAAAGCTCTAAATGACAGTGTTCCGAACGTGTTTGATTTTGTTCTTCTCGTTCTCTGGGTGACTCATCTGGTCAGAGCTGAACTAAAGGTCTACACTGCTCCCTGTGGGGTATCTGCAGCTGGGCCTTCTGAACAATCTGCAGCTTAGATGTCATCAGTACAACAGCCAACAGACATACAAATACACATAGAGCTGCAAATATACATGTATGCATATATATTAACTGTTCTATAATGCAGCCACGGATTACTAAATTCTAAACTACACATTTTACTGGCATATTTCAAACCATCCATCTCACATTATTCAATCTAGACTTCTGAGCAGAGTCATAAGTAGAGGTGATGAGTTTTTTTTCAATCATGTGAATTGTACAGCAAGTGCTTTCTGCCCATTAGCTCACCCTTCTGGAAGAAGACATGAGTGATGATTGTTCTGCAGAGGGGGCAGGGGGTGTTGGTGGGGCAGTTCTTAGCCAGCGTCCTCAGACAGGGTTCACAGAAGATGTGGTCGCAGGGTTGACACATGTAAGGACTGAAGTACACATCCAAACACACTGCGCAGATGTAACCTTCTTTTTCATCGGCGCTCACGTCATCATCCTCGCTACTGCTGCTGCTGGATGGGTTCCCTGTTGAACTCTGGATGAGGAGGAAAGGCAGAGAGAGATAAGATAGCTAGATGGATAGATGGATAGATCGATAGATGTACTTGCCCCATGTGCATCTTTTCTTTTAAACCTCCTCCTCATGCAAATCAATGTATATATGTATGAGTTGACTTATGTGAGTTTTAGATGAGATTAAAATCAGAATAGCGCTAAAATAAACATTTAGTATAAAAAAGTATAAAATAAAATACTTTTACCCCCTCCAACGAATCACCACCTTAACGTGGTGGAGGGGTTTGTTTGCCCCAGTGATCCTGGGAGCTGTGTTGTCAGGGGCAAAAACTCCTGGAAGGGTATTTTTTAAGGCAAAGAGGTCCCAGGTGAGGAGCCAGACCTAGAGCGATTCAGTGACCCTGGGGGCCCCCTTCTCGGGCCAGACCTGGGAGGGGAGCCCTTCCCTCTTGGGACTCCAGCCTATTCCAAAGTTGCCAGAGGTGAGAGGTCCCAAGCAGGTGTGGGGATACTCACGAGCCCCCAGCTCAGCGTAGCTGTGTTGGAACTCTCCCCGGAGAAAGAAAAGGTTGCCTCTGTGAGACTGTGAGTCGTTGAGAGGAAATCTCTTACTGTTTTTTTGTGCTAATGCAACAAACAGCAACTCGGAGTAACTGGCCTTTTTGGAGTCTCTGAGTGGCATCCAGGAAACGGCGCAGACTGGGGACTCTATAGTTCTGCTGGGGGACTTCAAATCTCACATGGACAAGAGGGGCGGGGTGGATTGGGGGGAACGGCCTGCCTTATCTAAACCTTAGTGGTGCTTTTCTATTGGACAGACCGGGTAAACCAAAACATGTATTGTGGGTGAACTGGGAACGTCTGACTCAGGCCCCTATCCCACCTCTTCAACTCCCCCTTTCCGAAATGATTTTTCATGCATCCCGGGGGAGGCTGGGGACATGGAATCCAATTGGGCCATGTTCAATGCCTCCTTTGTAGAAGCGGCTGCTAGGATTTGGGGTCAGGGTCGTCGGTGCTTGGCCTAAGAGCCCAAGGAGGCCATCAAGCTAAAGAAGGAGCCCTTTCAGGCTCGGTTGGCCCAGGGCACGGAAAAGAGATTATTTAACTGGTCTGTCCCGGGAGCGCCTCTGGCTCCCCCAGAAGAGCGGGAAAATGTTGCTGGGAGGAGGGACGTCTAAAATATCCTGATAAGCCTGCTATCCCCAAGACCCGGCCCTGGATAAACTGTATATAATGGATGGATAAAATACTTTTATGAATATATTCAAAATATTATTGCAATGCTTATCTCTTCTTCTACCTCTAAAATCATCACCCACTTCTACAGGGTCATGTCTATACGGATTGAGCTTCTCAGACACGCAGATTAAGTATCAAGTAAAAGAATGAACGACACCAATTCAGAAATCTGCCCCCCTCCCACATATTAGATTGTGAGCATACATTATCACTATAAGATGTCATCGTACCAGCTGTCAAAAAATTCAACTGAGAATGTCCTCTTTCACATTCCTCTTGAGATTGTGTATGAAATACTCTATAATACGCCCTATTTGATTGGGTGTAAATGTCTTTGACACCCACCTGCACAGCATAATAATATGTGTGAGGACATGAGGGTGTCAGGTGCGAGCTCAACAGAGTGAAACGTCTACCTACCTACATTTTCTCACTTCTTATATTGTAAAGCATAAACACTGTTTGCTAAAGAGAGCTATTTAACCCTGAAGCTGACCCCAATTCAAACTCCATTCACGTTTCAGAAAACAGAGGTGTTGCATCTCTTCAGGTAAAGTTTTTTCCATAAGACACAATTCGGATTCTAAGATTTAAATAAATAGTTTATGCTGCAGATGGCCTGTCTTCAGTTTACCTTTTTAAATCTAGTTTGCATCCTTTTATTTCATATAGCTCATGTCATCTAACACCCCCCGCTCTAATCTCTCTCATCTCCTCAGCAGTCAACTTGCCCACCCTCCCAAGTGCATCGGCACCTAAATCCACACTCAGCATTTCCAAATTCCAGCTGCAACTCATAGCAGAGGGAGTACCAAAACTTGTTCTGAGAACTGTATCTGGGGCCCCTCAAGACCTATGTCAGACCTATGTCAGACCTATGTCGTCAGACCCAGAGGATTGGTGTCTGAAGCCTGTGTCTTAAAAAAGGCAAGGGGGAGGGGGCGGTATACACAGAGTAATTACCGCTTTCTCACACAGGGGGAGCTCCAGGGATTTCCGTGTTGCACCAGTCCTGCTTCCTAAGGTGTGTCATTAACACAGAGTAGACAACACACAGTGCTCAGCTCCCAAGTTATCATGGGTACTGAGGCTCTCCCCTCTGGCAACTTGCACGTTATCATGGCACCTTTGTCTTGATTGCATTGGTAAATGTGTAAAAAAGTAAATACAATTCTTTATCATAGGAAACGTAAATCTAAATATATTTGTACAGAGTAGGCCTAAACCTCGTCTTTTTACCATCTTAACTTCGAAGATATCTACTGCACCACTAACCTGAAACAAATGTGGTTTGTGTAAAGTATTGTAATACTTACACCAATAAATGTCTCTGCAGAACTACAGGCAGCAACTAAAACCACATTTCAGCTTCCGTGCAGCAGCTGGATCAAGTAACAGCAATCCAGCACTAATGGTTTCTCAATCACACAAGGATGAAACCACTTCCTGTGGGGAACTGGATGACCACCCGCTCTGACCTTTGCCCTTCTTTATACTGTATGCAAAAAGGACAGCAGGACATTGTACTCAGACATATTTACATTAGATTCTATCAGGGGAGTTAAGACAACCATTTCCACCAGAAATGCTGGTATGTATGCAGGGGAAAAGAAATAAAGCATCATACTTGGATATGCAAATTACAATCCACATCCATATAAATACATATCCACAATATAAATCAGGCTTTGAGACCAACGGATCCAAAAAAATAATAATTATATGAGAGGGTGAATGAGAAGAACTATTGTTAAGCTGCCCTTGAGAAGTATCCTAAAAACCCTAGGGCTATGACTCATAGCATAAATGCTGTGCTTGTAGTGATCAGCTCCCATGTGAAAAGGAATGTAACTGTACAAGTGCAAAGTTGGATAAAACTGAGGAAAGAGCATGCATACTCAATAAGCCTTGATAATGACAAATGACCAAGCAAGCTTATTCAATTTCCTCCCACTAAATAAAAGGGTAAAGTTGGGACAAATACGCTGACTCGCTCTCGGAAAAGAAAGCGGCATCAATCTCCTCATCTGACTGACTCAGCCAGAACTTTGAGTTTCTAACATTTGGCTCCTGATAACTGTGGGACAAATTAGGAAAGATTTAAAAACATTTCATGCATTTTCCTCATGGCATGTGCCATCTGTTATCTCCCGCAGAAATAATCGACCACATTATAACAGACTATCTGCTAGAGCCAGATAGCACATGTATTATGTATCTACATCATGCATAGATTAACACCGCAACCCCAATGTGAGAGAGAGAGAGGAATAGCTTAACCAAAAACAACACCATCAGCAGGGAGGCATTGAATTAGAGAATGGATATTCTGTGTTTCAAAGCAACTAATTCTATTCCACTTTCTCTAATTCAGCAGTCAGAATAATTTCAGTACACCAACGTGACAGCAGATCTGCAGCAGCCAATCAAAACTGAATCTGCTCTTTTGTCTGCTTGTTTTTGAAGGGCTCTCCAGCCAAGCCTCATCATGCAACTAATTCAGATGTAACCCCACTTTAAACCGCATAGACAATGGCTTTTGAGATGAGCCGAGTGCTGATAGGGCTGTCGACAGTCAGACTCTAGTTGAAATGAACACACACAGACACACAAATACACGTGTGGCCACACACAGTGCACAAAAAGTGTACAGTTAAAAGTGGACCCAACAAGCAATGTTTTAGTCTGATTGCCTATTGTATTGTACCACACACACAAACACACCAAACTCTTACTTGATTTCTTGCACTAGCCTTCCACCCTAAAATGTAAATGGACTTTTAAGTGGATCAGTTAGGTAATTTAAGGCTGAAGTGCCTTGAGACTTGAGCGGCTGAAGAGTATCCTACGGTTTTCTCAAGTATCCTGCTAATGAAAACTGAAAGAAAGACTGCACATGATGACAGTAATGTTTGATTTGGTGACTGTCATATAGTGGTAGATAATTAGCCACATAGAAATAAAACACTGGTTTTATAGGTAACAAATTATTTGTATTGTATTAACATAGTATTGATTGGGAAACAGGAAGAGAAAAATAAATCATTCAATGATTTAATCCCGAACTCTGTGACTCTTCTTGCAACACATGATATAAAGCAGTCGCCTGATTTTAATCCTAAAATAACTGGCAAACATTTGGTAAAAGAACGTTGACTTCAGGAGCCATTGACATATTGATGCTGAGTTAATTGTGTCATTCACCTGTCTGCTCTCCTGCAGTTGACTCTGTCTCCACCTCTCCCTTCTCCTCTGCCTCCTCCTCAGACACCTAATCCTGTTCTTCTCTCTTTTACTCATCCTCCTCTCCCCAAAGGGAACATAGGGCGGCACCACTGCTGAGGTTATGGTTTGACCGATCACCTCCATCACGCCACTGCCTCCCTCCTCGCCATCATCCAAGTCCTCCTCTCCTTCTTCTTCCTCCTCCTCCTCCTCCTCCTCCTCCTCTTCTCCTAGCTCTGAGCTGATGAGAGATGGGATGCGTGTCTGATGACTTTGTGATGATCGTCCAGTTGCTGCCCCTGTTCTCACCTCCATCCAGAACGGATCTGCCACTCTGTATGAACTAAATGGGTGGTGGTGCAGGTTTCCTGCCACTGTTCTGGATGAAAGTCTCTGAGGGGACAGAGGTGTGGATCTGGTTTGGGTGGGAGGCTGAGGGAGAGCAGACGACATGGACCTCATTGCTGGCCGAGGGGATTGGAGGTTTAAATTGGTGGTGATGGTCTGGGTGCAGCCAGTACTTGGAAGTCTGGGACATGTGCATCCTCTCTGCAAGTTGTTTGATCCTTCTCCAACTTCCAAAGTGTTGTAGAACGGGATGTCAGAATTACTGCTGGACAAACTTTCAGTGCTTCCTGTTCCCTGTCTGTCCTGGGCTCCATCTCCATGTATGCCAGTTCTTTCCGCCTTTCTCTGCCTTTGTTTTCCTCTTTCCCTGCTTCCTACGTGTTCAACATGTTGTCTCTCCTCATCCCTGTCTTGGTTTCCCTCTCTCCATCTTCCTCTGCTGTCCTTGCTGCAGGTCTTTCTGTGTGCCTTCCTCCCTGGCAGGGCAGGTCTCACCAGCTGCTCCACACTGCTCGGCCTTCCCTCACCGGCTGGATCTGCACTCCTCGGCCTGGGTCTCGCTGTTTTTAAACACTGGGTGCAAGTCTCGTTGTCGTTTTCTTCAACGGCATCCTCACTTCCACGACCTCCAACTCTGCCTGAGACATTTACACTAGAGGGTCCCAAATGGGAGCTCATCACGGCGCTTTCGAGGCCCTCCGTCACCAGCAGAGCGCATCTGATTCAACTTCAACCAGCCTGGTCTTTCCCCTGTCATCTTTCCCCAAGTCCTATCTCTGCATCCTTCTTCTTCTGGATGTAACTTTTTTTCTCGGAGCTAGAGGGACTGTTCCAGTTTAGAGGAGGTGAGCACTGCAGCCCTCTGGCCTGCCCTCTCCTGCCCCTGTTAGCCCGCTGGGACATTCCACACTGTTGGCAAAGACAAAGTGCCCCTGGTGAGCCCCATCACAATAGGTGCACTGGTCATGGCCTCACTATTGTCCCGTGACCTATAGAAAACACACTGCTATACAACCACTGAATAAACAAAAAATAAGGTGAAAAAACCAGAGGCACCTTTTTTTTCTCACGACCACTACCATGGTGTCAGCTTTTTTTTCACTTTGGGGTTTACAAACAGTGTGTGTGTGTGTGTGTGTGTGTGTGTGTGTGTGTGTGTGTGTGTG
>NW_022280047.1:3506127-3606142 GCF_004355925.1 Anarrhichthys ocellatus
GTGTGTGTGTGTGTGTGTGTGTGTGTGTGTGTGTGTGTGTGTGTGTGACTTTTCCTTTATTTGATGTCTGATTTTTAGTTTCTTTAGACTCTAATAAAACCTAAATGTGTTTGATAATAACTTGAGAAGGCAAGAAGTGGCCCTTTGTTGCAACAGATTGCTTTATTATTTATGAAATGGAGAAAACAAAAAGGAAGAGAAGATTCTTCATCAGAGGAAAAACTGAACAGCTTCAGATTTTTTTTCACACCCATTATTATTATGGGTTAGGTGAAGTGTAATTACTTCGTTATAATAACTAAGCACAGAAAAAAAAAAAAAAAACAGTCAACCCAGCTCATCCGAAGTAAATGCACGATACAGAAGCTGAAGCAAATATTAAACATAAAGAACAAGAGTAAATCTAAATATTTAATTGTATTTACATGGAAAATGCAATCAGTGAAGCCAATGCACTCACTGTGAATAAATAAAAGCAAATATTAAAATGCATGCAGCCACAAGCACATGTGAAATGTATGTTTTCATGTGTTTCATGCATGATCACATGCAAGAATACTGTTTCACATGTGCTAAATCTCATTTGTGAATTTATCACATAACAAATTTGTTGTGTGGTATATGTGAGAATTGTTTTCATGTAGGGTAGGATGACATCTTCCTTGTCCTGGTGTGGACCTGATTCTGACATCTTTATGACATTTTTAAAGGACGTCAAAACTTCTTGAATCCAGAAAACTGGACCACAGAGACAGGATCAACCTGCCACCACTGCCTTTTCTTTCCCTACCAACACAGCCATCACTAAGGCAGTCAAAATGCTAATCTACCAGGTGATTGATGAGACTGTCAAGACACTACAGTCCACCGAGGCTGTAGAGACACTACAGTCCACCGAGACTGTCAAGACACTACAGTCCACTGAGGCTGTAGAGACACTACAGTCCGACACAACCAGATCCTGTAGAACAGAAAAGCAGAGACACTATAAAGGATTCATAACGAGTTGTCTCAACTGGACTTCTTTGTTCTTGAAGAGGTTTTATCCCTCATCTAAAATATTTCAACAGTTTTGAACTTCCCTCCTGATTTTGTTCTTTCATTTCCTTCCCTCCATTCTCTAAGTGATGTGAAAACATGAGAATCCTTGTATGTCCAAGTTTGTGCTTCTCTGTCCTGAGGCTTCATGAGTTGTGTAGTGATGAAGCTTTTTCTGGACCAAACAACAAGTCTTTGACTTGAAGATGTCTTCGGATCATCTTTTATGTTTGTTTCTGGACTGACGTGTTGTTTTTGTTTCCATTTCTTCCCACAAAGAACGAGAAGAAGGAGAAGATGGCTTCAACAGAATCTGAACAAGCCGCCTCCTTGTTGATGTTGTGCTGCAGTTTGTGCAGCTGTTGCCTTGACAAGTAAAGAACAAGATCAGGATCAGCTTCAACCACTGGCCTGACCAAAACGTCTCCCCATCTCTCTTTTCTGCCCCTCTCCCTCATTTCCTCCACCTCTCTGTCTTTCTGCCTTCTCTAGGTCTCTGGCTTTAGATTCAATAAAGTCAGGATATACATAGTGATGTGTTTTTACAGTGTTTTACCTGTCTGCTTCTCCAAATGAATGCTTACATTTCGATGATTCTAGCAGTTTCTTGGAAGGATTACCTGTTACCCACAAACTAAACAAAAGTACAAGACATTGCACGTTGCACAGCTATTGACGCCCCCACACATAGCGTCATACAGGCAGAAGGAGTACAGGACCGAGCCATGTACTTGTATTTTATGAGTTAAATTAATGAGTGAATCCACTTTGAATATTAAGTGCAGCTTGCAGCAGGCATTAGCTTGCCAACATTGCACACTCAGGCAAAATCTTCAAACTTCTGGCCTCTGATAAAACCCATCCATGTGTGACTGTGACTAAACTTCAAGTGAAAATGTTACGTTGGTGTAAAAAGAATGGCTAAATGCCCTAAGCTAGTTACATACTCATTTTCATTTTGTGACTCAAGGCAGCAACGAGGGTCAGTCAAGTTCAACGAGAATGCGGAGCAGAATGTCAAGGCGGCGTTGACTTCACTGTTGTAGCTATAGTGGGAGATAATAATGACGCTTTGAGCTTCATCCTTCATATATTTAGTCTATATGGTTATACTTTATGGACACAAATATTGGACTCATTCTACCCATCATTGTAACTCGTGGCTTGTTGTCACTTGAGTCGACAGTACCAGCAGGAATTTTTTTTCTGTTCTATTTTCTTTAAATTTTCCCTTTTCATTTTTAATTTTGGGTTATATGATCCTGCTACATCCACATCAACAGCATCTAACTTTGCCTGAAAAACAGTGGCCATCATCTGATGCAGTACCCGCTGTAAACAGCAGATGGCAGCAGCTCTCCTCTCTGCACCGTCGTGGCGCTGTCCTTGGTCCTGAAACAGCCTCTCGCTCCCAACGCTCTTAGCATGTTACCTTTCCTTCCATCCCGGCTTGAAATGCATGGTTGCGCCGTTAAATACTATATACTTGTTACTGGGTTTCTTTTTAAGGTCTTTTGCATATCAAAACATGTCTGTTTCAGATGAAATTGCCTTAAACGAAAAGTTAATAAGAAGTAATGAAAAATTAAGTTATTATTTCCACCTGCCGATATATTTTTTTTTTGCTATCATGCTATTTTTGTAATAACTCAGTTAGGCTATTACGTTTTAGTCCTGACTGGCACCTACCATTTGAGATGTAAACTTAAAAAAATCCACAAAATGTTACATTCAGTGAGTCCAAAGAGTAAACAAAGGAGAGAGAAAAAGAAAGGAGAGCTCTGCGCTCTCGTCGGCTGTCTGCAGTGAAAAACGGAGCAACAAGAAGAGCAGAGGCACAAAACTCCAGGGCGACCTCCACACGGTCTGACGTACCCAAAGCTGCTGGTATAAATGAATTCACGGCGTCACCGAGCTCAGATGATTCGCAGTACCCGTGAGCGCACCCGGCTGTCAACACTCACGGGCTACAACTCACACAAACCCCCTCACACACACACAGGCACACATTCTCACAAACACCTCTGCGTCATGCGTCCTGAGAGCGACGGCACGAACGCGGTAACTCCGATGGACCCCGGTAAAACGCACAGCGGCAGCAGTCTGAGGGGCTGACTGGGTCCGGCTTATCTGTCCAATTGCGTGTCCCCCACTGCTCTGGGAAAGTTGCGCTCTCAGTGTGGTCGCATTATGGATTTTATAACAACAAGCGCCAACGGCAGCAACGCGACCAGCGGTTACCCTGACGGGGTGGACGTGGTTGCCGTCTGGGACGGGAGTGAGAATGGCACGGGCTCTGGGTCTCCGCCAGATGTAAAGCTGAGTTACCAGATTATCACCTCTCTGCTCTTGGGGGCCCTCATCCTCTGCTCCATATTTGGCAATGCGTGCGTCGTGGCAGCCATCAACCTGGAGAGATCTCTCCAGAATGTGGCTAACTATCTTATTGGATCTCTGGCAGTGACAGACCTCATGGTATCGGTACTGGTTCTGCCAATGGCGGCCCTCTACCAGGTTTTGAACAAGTGGACACTGGGGCAGGGGATCTGCGATTTATTTATCTCCCTGGATGTTCTGTGTTGCACATCATCCATCCTGCATCTGTGCGCAATTGCCTTGGACAGGTACTGGGCCATAACAGACCCAATTGACTATGTAAATAAACGGACGCCGAGGCGAGCTGCGATCTTGATAAGCGTGACTTGGCTAATTGGTTTCTCCATCTCTATTCCGCCTATGTTAGGCTGGAGAAGCGCCGAAGACAGGGCGAACCCCAACGCGTGCCTCATCAGCCAGGACCCGGGCTACACCATCTACTCCACATTTGGGGCTTTTTACATCCCTCTCATTCTCATGCTGGTCCTGTACGGCAGAATATTCAAGGCTGCTCGGTTTCGGATTCGAAAGACGGTGAAGAAACCCGAGAAAACAAAAGTGTCCGACAAGTGCTTGACTGTGTCTCCGGGCATCTTCCACAAGAAAACCAACGGGGAGGACGGGGGCAAAGGCTGGAAGCGCAGCGACGAGTCGAAGCCCAGCTCTCCGTGCGTAAACGGCGCGGTGAAGCACGGAGAGGAGGGTGAATCACTTGAGATAATAGAAGTTATCGGCAACTCCAAAACGCACCTGCCTCTGCCCAACACGCCCCAGTCCTCCTCGCAGGGCTACGAACACATGAATGAAAAGAACTCGGGGGCGAAGAGAAAGATCGCGCTGGCGAGGGAACGTAAAACGGTGAAGACACTGGGGATCATCATGGGAACTTTCATCTTCTGCTGGCTGCCCTTTTTCATCGTCGCACTTGTGCTGCCTTTCTGTGCAGAGAGCTGCTACATGCCCGACTGGCTGGGCGCAGTCATAAACTGGCTGGGCTACTCCAACTCTCTCCTCAACCCCATCATATATGCCTACTTCAACAAAGACTTCCAAAGTGCTTTCAAGAAGATCATTAGATGCAAATTCCACAGACCGTAACCACACACAGTGAAAACATTTGCGTTTACTTAGATGTGGAGTGAATGAACGGACAGCAGGAAATGTTCGCTGACTGTATGGGGGCGGGGCGGGGGGCTTTTCATTCAGGGACAGTCTCTTTTTCAGTGTGTGTTTAAGGACCGTGTAAAAAAGAAAAAAGAAAACCCAGGGTCGCTATCCGCTGATGAAATGAGACAAGACGGGAACTTTCGCTCTTAACGTACAAGCTCATGTTTGTTCAGTGTTGTAGCTACATTATATAGCCTATATGCGACGGCAGCCATCGCTTTATTGCCACGCAACACGTGTCATGTGCTGATTACATGCATTCTATCCTGAGACACGCGGGGGTTTTGTCCCACACCATGAGCTTTGTAGCACTGACACAATAAAAGCAATCAAAGTTTGTCATCAAGAATGAGTCCATCTTTGTTTAAATAGCTAATGAGCCAAGCACAGATCAGGGCCTGTTGTGAGAAAAAAAACGTAACAGTTTCACTTGGGACCTGTCTCATCATCATCATCATCATCATCACATCTTCATATAAGGAATGAATCATTGACTGTGTTGTTGAGCAAACAAAACAGGAGCAACTTATCAATTTGCTTCGACAGGCCACAGGGATGATGATGATGATGATTGTGATGATGATGGGCGATCAGGCTGTGGAGTGCATGGTGTATTTGATGTCTTACAGCAAATGGTTGTGGAACAAACCCTTCTGCCTATCCATCAAATCCATCTCAGAGTCAAAAGCAAAAGAAGACAGGCAATTTGTTTTCTAAAATGAAGGCTGGTATTACATTCATGATATATGTTCTCAGTCTCTCTCTCTCTCTCTCTCTCTCTCTCTCTCTCTCCTCCAATTCCAGAGCTCCCCCTTCCCATCCCTATTTCAGGTTGTCCCCTGTGTGTGTGGTAAAGACTGAAACAACAGATTGAGAAAGAAAATAGCTCGCGAAAAAAAATCCTGAGAGAGCATCAAACATCTTTTTCCTACATTAGGTTATTATACAGTACCATATAGCTTTGAGTATTTGAGAAGACAGCCTGGTTGCATCAACATCTAGAAAAGCAGTGCTAAATTTAGTATGCACTCATAATACCACATAATGTAGAGGGGAAAAAAAGACCACATACTCCTCACTGCTATAACTGCTCTCGTCGATCAAACAAATCCCAGACACGAATCCACTTATAGCAGATACAAAAGATAAAGACTGTCAGGAGGAGGAAAACAACTTTCAGGAAGAAGTCCCAATAAGGCCTGCACGCTTCACAAGATGGGTGGCTATTTGGCCCAAGGCATCATGGGTCGGTCAAGGTGGCGGGTGGGCTAAGTGAGCATGGACAGACCAGAATGTAATATACCGTGTGGCAATTTAGAGATGACACCCATGTCAGACACTCAGGACGGTGCATGCAGGTTACAAGACACATAAATAACATTTTTTTAATACTTATTCCACGGTGGCAGTACTGTTCATTTAGGGGTAAGAATGTATAAGCAGCAGACCTAAATGTAAAATGATTTTTAAATGATTTATAACACACTGTAATGTGGTGTATGCAGATATGAGGACATTTGTGTGTTTATTAATGTACCGTATGTGTCAACAACCAGAGCTCCTCCTGTCAGGCATCTTTGAGGCTGCATAGCAGTTAATCAATGATTGATGACAAGGAATAACAAGGCTGTAATCACATTAAATGAAATATGAATACACACACATTAACGACTGCTTAAAGTTTGTTATGAATCATTTAATAACATGTTGTTTTGTGTTGAGGACGTTTAGTTAGAAACAGTAACTCAAGGTCCACTTACTGCATTTCTTCCAGAGCTTTTTAAGCAACATCTTTTGCTCAGTTGTGATGAAGTATTTATGAATACATAAACACTTAATATGATCATAATAACTTAACTGATGAATACAATAAATAACTATAATTAATTTAACAAAATACTATTTGTACTATTCATGTAAAATATTACAACACATCATATAAGATTACAACTCTATTATATCATATTGTTAATGATTCATTAACTTTTAATGCACCAGTTACAAATGCTTAATGACTACAATATAGAGTGTTACAGTGTGTTATAAGCCATTTACTGAGTATAAATGAATGCTTATCAATGTGAAGTGCAGGGGGTCACAATAAAGTGTGATCTAAATGGCACCCAGGACATCCGTCCAGTTGCAGTCACAGGACAATACAGTACATTTCAAATCACAGAAGTTAATTGAGTCTGAAAAAATGGACTTTTCCCTCCAGAGTTAATATCACTCTTTGATTTCAGGATATAAAGCTTTGGCCTGTGCCAAAAGGGATGTAGTGATGCTCAGGGCTCAGCAGCAAAGTCACTCTACACCACGGCTGAAAAGAGTCAAATAATTGATGATCATAAAAATGATTCTGCAACTCTAATAATGTCAGCTTCTCAAATGTGAGGATTTATGTTTTTTCTGTTATGCAGCCAACTATCACTCTCATGATTGTAAACAAAATATCTTAACAATTACAAGTCAGTGTAACAGATAATTGTGTCAGGAGAAAATTGAGCTGGAAGGAGGACATCAAAACAAATAAATTAAAAAGTCTCTTTCTCTTCATGACACTGGCTACCTTTTGCTCTCTGGTGCATCAGTGCGACACCAATGCACTCAAAATGCTTTTGGTAAAATGAGTCTCATACCTGTGACCTGTAGGTCAAGTCCTGGGCTTATGACAGTGCCAGAGAAGCCCATAGAGAATGTGGTGCGAGCCACTGAGCATGGTCGACTTTTTTTTTTCAATTGTGAGTCACACTGTGTGTAAAACCATTAGCATCATTACATTATGGTCCTGATACATTGGATTACAAGGCAGCGACCTCCTTTGAACTATGCAGTAATATCAAAGCTCTGGATTGTAGGGCTGCATTAATCCCACTCCCTCTAGGCTTCTTAAATGTAATGTTAGGAAGGTGGGAGCAGTGTGATGACGCAGGAGCATCGCCTTCAACCCCGGGAGGGGAGGAGAGGAGAGGTGGATTATATAAAGTGGCACCACAAACAGTGTGATTACAGGGTTTATTATGTCCACCACTGCCCTCTGGCCTAAAGCTGCATGGAAATTGTATGAGATTATGCCGACATAGAGTAGGTTGTTATTGTTCCTATAGGAGCAATTTAGCAAGAATGAACAGCAGGTTATAGGACGGTTAAGTGCAAATGCAGAGCTCCTGTATCGACTCATTTTTCAACACTAAAAGTGGCATCAACGTCAAGATATTAAACATTTATAGATTCTGTATTGAAAAGTCACACAGGAAATAACAGGCGTTATTCCACAGGCAACCCTGTTCATTTTATAGTGACATTTAATTTAGGGTACATAATTGTAATTTTTTCAGCGTGCTACTTTGAAATTGATTAAAGCGATCAATATCAAACAGCAGTCGCCAACTGAAAATGTGACACCTTGGAGGCTGCATAAAGAACAGCCACTCCAAGAAACAAATCTTATTAATATTAATTACTTTATGAATGCACTTACTATTATTAAACATGAGTTGGTTTTGAGGTGAGACAGTGAAAATGTTTTGAACTTATCAAAGGATCATACAGCTGTGAAAGTGGATGTTCTTCACTGATCTTAACTTATACTGTAGACTGACAAGGACCTAAAACACCGTTAATATGAATAATTAGAATATTTAAAGTAAAGTAGTTCAAATGTTAATTTCAAAATGAACATCGTTAATTAAAATGGCCTGTCACCTGAGATCAGTTGACTAACTCAAGCCTTTCATAGAGAAGTGTTTCAAATAGAAATCTCAAAATAAACCTACAAAATTAGGCTGCGTTCAAAAAAGGAAGGACTGCTTTGTTGATATTTTCATAAACAATGAGCACAGGCCAAAAATATTTGTTGCATGAGGATTTCTTTCAGACATCAGCACCACAATACATTTTTAATAATAACTGGTAGTCCAAAAGTGAACTCTCAGAGTAGGTAAATATGTGCAAAGATTTTAACTATTTTAAGGATATCATAAACTGTAAGGGAGGCTGTATCTGGTACCAAAAATCATGTTTTTGTTTTTTTTTTGTAAATGGCTTAATGCAGCTTTTCACTGAAATTTCTTGCATTAAAAACCCTTACAGGACACATTTACGTATGTTACATCATTATATGTTCAGTGTAAGTAATGTATGACTCTCCAACCAATCGATGTATATCTGTGTGTGTTTCAGTGTTAGCAAGCAACACAGAGAGAAAAAAGACAGAGTGAAAAACAAGGTTTGAAAGACAATGGGAAGAGGAGAGAGACAAAGACGAGGAGAATGTAAGAGAGAAATATATATGAATAAGAAACACATGTTTTCTGCCTCGCCCCCATCCTACTTCAGGGTCTTTTTCATCTGTCAGATTGTTTTTCAAGGATCTTACAGCCCACAGCCCATCACACACCGGAGGCTCTCTCTCTCTCTCTCTCTCTCTCTCTCTCTCTCTCTCTCTCTCTCCATCCAAGCCTGAGAGGCAGGGAGGGAAGAGCACCAGAAAACTTCTTCTGACATGGAGAGATTACGGTTTGGGTGTTTTCAGATACGGCCTTTTTTTTTTTTTTACTACAAACGTTAGTTTACCTCATTTGGAAAACAGATTCATCACTTCTGTTCCGCGGTATAGTCCAAACGTTGATGGATAAAACAAAGTATGTGTTCAGATCTTCTCACTCTCACACACAGACACGCGCATGAATACGCCAACTCATCACTTTGATGGAGGGCAGGCATCACGTGTTCAAGGACAACAGCAAACAGAAAAAAGTAAGAGTAAACCATGTGCTTTCTGACACTTTCCTCTTTCACAAACAATCTAAAAGCATAAGAGTGATGAAAAGTCGTGCTCCAGCGCCTAGTGCTATTAGTATCACAGTCAGTGAGAAACACTTCACCTCAGTTGACATTTTTTAAAGCGAGACGGACAAACATCTGCCGCTGCTTCGTTTATTCTCCTTTTTCCCCGCTCCATTCACTCAGGGCTTTTTAAAGTGTGTGTGTGAGTGTGTTAAGAGGGGCAGAGGGAAATTAAAATCTGTCATTATTTACAAGGCCAAATGCCAGTTCACAGCTCCCACCCAACTTCAATTTGAACTTCAAGGGGAAATTTGTCTTGTAGCCAGGTGAAACACAACTCACACCGACTGAAAATGAGATGCATAAGAATAATAAATAAAATACATAAAACACGACGCACACTGCCATAAAACAAGGTACATCAAGTAGCGGCGTAACATAAAAGCTGGAGCACATCCATCCATCATCATCATCATCATCATCATCCAACCCAATCAACAATGGTTTAAACATCATCATTATCCTGAGCTTACAACAGTTAAATGGCAAAAGAGAAGAAGAAAAAAGGATTTCTCACCTTGTCAGACCTCTGAATCTCTGCCCAGAAGGGAGAAGCTCAACTCTCAATCTAGAGGAAGAAGAGGACAGTAAGAGCATGTCAATTTGCTCTTTTGCCAAAAAGTGAAGTGGGGGAGGACTTTTTATTTTTAATTTTTAAAAGCCTGGATGTTGGTTTACTGCTCACCACTAATTTGTCAACCCAGGAATTGCATTTAAAACTACAAATGTGGTTGTTTGGACGTAGCAGCGGTGGAAAGTTTAGTACATTTACTTATGTACCAGTCTTAGAGACATTGTTTTAAGGTATTTCCATTTTATGCTACATCTCCACTGTGTTTTAGAGGGAAATGTTGTGCTTTTACGCTGCGACTTTTTCTGACAGCTTCTTTTCAGATTTGGATTTTACATAAAAGCTTAAAAAATACCATGCATTCTTTAAGATTAAACCAGTGGTCCAGATCCATTTTTGGTTTGTGACTCATGGCAAAAAAAGCTTGGTTTGATTGTGGTCCCATGTCACGTTTCAGAAGTCTTCACCCATTCACTGTAGATATAAGTGTTGAAGCCGCAAAAAAGGTTTGATTAACAAACATTTTACAACACAATAAATGTGAGAAAAAAGACAAAACATGAATATGCATTTGTTTACCAGAACTTTGACTGAACTGTATATAAAGTATCTTGATGAAACAATCATTTTCTCCACTAACACACATTAGACAAAGCGACAGTCTTTGTGTTTTTTGTATGCAGTTGAAGGGATATTTGTTCACTTCCATAAAACCGGAGTTTTCTTGGATCCATCATACTGCAGGTATCTACCATCAACCCTCTGTCGCTGTAGTGGTTGCCAGGTTGTACAAACTGAATTTGTTTCATCATTCACTGAGTCCTAAAAAAAGTGATTTGGACAAATGAAAAAAACATGGCTGGCACTGTATCATCTTTACTCGCATAATGTAACTTCACAAAATGAAACAGAATGGAACAATGGTGCATAATAATACAATAATTCAACAAACAAGCCGAGCGATGAATTATCACAGTCCACGAAGCTTTTACAGTAACTGACTGTATTTCAATCTTTCTCAAAAAGAAGAAGAAGAAGAAATCAGCTGTTCGTCTCTGTCTTGGTTTCCTCTCCTGTCCTGAACTATCTGCAGTAGAACTTCACATGCTTACATGACAGAATACACAATTGCGATGCAAAATACATTCGATCTTTATAATGTTGGTTGACATGAAAAACAGAAGCACAGGCTGAAAAGCAAAAATGGAAATATGAAATAAAATTACAGCAGCGGTGGAAAGTACTGTAATTGATGTTCTTGTATTAGTATTTTCATTTTTTTTTTCTTTTTTATACTCCACTACATTTCATTTCATGCATTACATGTTGTACTATATATTACGCTTTATTCATTGGACATCTTTTCTGATACAGATATTACATACATGTAGGCATTCAATATGATCAGTTAATAATAGATGGATATTTAATCTATACTGTAGATTAAACTGGCTAGTATATAGAATAGTTAATATAGCTCCAGATTCACCAGATACAACCATTCTGCTGCCATTTGCTGCTAATACATGTGTAATTCTACTAAAGTTAAATGACATTTTGAATGCAGGACTTTCACTTGTAATGGAGAATTACTATGTAAAAGATCCCAATATTTCCGCAACTCAATTTTAGCACAAACTCTGACTTCAATTTGGCTTGTTAGAGATCCAAAAGTGGAATTCGGGTCCACACGACCAAAGTTAACCTAATTATTTCCCAGATTATGTTGTTTTTAGCCGGATGTTACCAAAAGGAAATGTGTGCGTGTTTCTCTCAAAGCTGTAGTGCTGGTTCTAAAAGAAGATGACGCAGGTTTTAATTTGGATCTTACTGCCGCTAGCTCCTCGTTGGCGGCGTTGGAAGACGGAGTCAGAAACAGAGAGCGAGAGACAAATGGAGAGAGAGAGAGAGAGAGACAGGAAACATCACTTGGCTTATTGCATCATTTCCAGTATCAGTCAGCGGGCAACATCTGCCAAGAGTGAGATCTATTGCCTTAAAATGAACTCAAAACAACAAAAAAAGCCCCCTGTCTTCGTTTCATCTCCTGCCAACTCTTGCAATGCATTTTCTCAGCATCCCAGCATGTGTCCTGTAAATATGTTCACGGCCTTTCTATAAATAACTTAACACTCCAGCTATTTGCCTCAGGGACATCACTTTTGATTTATATTATTTTTTAATTTACATTTCCTCCCTTTGTCTCTGCGAACCATAATGCACCACCACCATCAGTTGAGCATGCTTTTTAGAAGTCAAGTGTCTGCGCCCTCAGTAACATCGGCTTTATTGCTGCTTCATAGATCTTTAATAACAACATCATCTCAGTGCTCGCTGTTTTCTGTCCTCTGAGACAACGTGGTTGCTTTCAGTCATGTTGTCTTAATTGCCAACAAGATACTGACACTGGCAGAAGATGTGCACAGTAATTGGGCAGTTATAAACACACTCACTTATGCAGACAGAAACAAACACAGATATTCCCCTGAGCCCCACTGATGTTCCTAATTGGGTCTGGTTCACAAAAACCTTTACCATTTCTTTGTCACTACAAAGTGATGGTGCCTCATTTAACAGAGGGACAGACAGTGAGATATTTAGACTCAATGCCAATAAGTGTATATTGTCCCCCATAAATACAGTCATAAAGTTAAGTCCAGATCAAGCAGGCAAAGAGACTGATGGGAGAAATATTTGATCAGCTGCACTTCTTCACCATCACTTATCAGTGGGGAGAGGTTTAAAGGTTTGCATGAGATGGTCGACTAACTAATGTTTGGTGAGAGCTACATTACCGCTGTTTGTCTTAGCTAATGCAATCGCTTCACTTACTTGATGCTTTGTGATGGATATATGGGCCCATAAACTAAAGCAAGGAGACGGTGGACAGGGCCCCACCATCTATGTGGGGACACATGCAAAAACAAAAGACAGACAGAAAGAGAAACAGAGAGAAAAAAAAGTAAAGAGAGAGAGAGAGAGAGTTAGTTTTGATCTTAAAATATTGTCTTCGGCCTCAGGCTTTTGCCAAAAATTTCAGAGCCCGTGCACCACTCAGAAAGCGTATTTGTTACCAAAGGAAGAGATCCTTGGCATGTGTTAGGACAATCAGAGTACCGGCTCAAGGCTAAGCTGAGGGCCTCGAGGCTTGGAATGAGGAAGCTGCTGCTTCGTGCACATGTATGTACAGGCAGTACCCCTTCAAGCATGGGATACATAAAGTATGCACTCCAATTTACAGCAGCACGTGCTGTATATATTTGCTCATGTGGTTGAACTGTATATGAATGTGTCGTGTCTGGAGAATGAGCAGGCGCCCTGACAGTTTTAATACGCCTATAAGGGATTATCAGACCTCGGTAAACACACTGTGTGCCTGGGTGTGTGTAGGTAAGGGTGGCATGCTCTCATTTGTATTTCACGTAGATGTGCGTGTGATTTGTGTATATGCGTTGGCGGAGAGCAGCAGCAGTCCCCTTGGCAAAGTCTATCCATTAGTCTCTGTCACAGCCCAGCTGCAGCTCCACGAATCTAAAGGATAAGCGCTCGCTGACACTTCATCATTCGCAAACTGAGCCTCTAAAGGAGGCCAATTAGCTACATGCATTGCTAACAGCAGCCAGGGGGCTTATCTTATGATCCTCTGACCATGGCATTTAACAGAGACTAATAGTATACCAGACTGCTTGCACAGCGCTCTGCGGGTAGTCATGCATGGCAGTTTGTGCAAACAGAAACCCATGTGTTCGTCCGCACTCGCACCACAGTGTCAGAGGCATATGGAAGGTCCATATATATATATGTATGAGGAACACACAGCTACTAGTCTGCCTGCTATTGATAAATATGTGATGTGATTAAATCTGGCATGTGATCCCAAGGACTTCTTCAGTAGGATGTGTAATCCTTCCAGCGTGTTCTGAGTCTGCCCCAAGGTCTCTTCCCAGCTGGGGGAATCTTGGAAAACCTCCACAGGGAAGAGTCTTGAGAGGCATCCTGATCAATATCTACTTTTCAGTATCATTAACAACTTCCCCCCCTCTAAGCTGCCCTGGCCTCAAACCACAGTGGGTTGCTGTTTAAATAATTTAAAAGCAAACTGATTCCCTTTGTTTTTCCTCTGTTAACCGTAGTTGTTATTCTTTTTCAACTGACTCCCTTGTTTCTTTCTTTTAAAAAAACTACAACAATAAAGGATTCAAAATAGATTTCAGCCAATTGAAGTAGAATGACTGGAATGAGAGATCGGGAGCCATGCAGAGCATACGCATGAATCATCCTCACAACCCCGAACCCCCTTTCTGGTCTTTGTATCTTGTCTCCCTCCCCTTCGTCCTTATCTCTTTTTTTGTGCACCTCCCATGCTCTTCAATTTTCACCTCTTTACTCCTCTCTCACTATCCCCCGAGCAAACATTCCTCTCCTCTCTCCACATTCTAGTCTCATAGACTTTCCATTTAACAGCAACAGCAAAAGAAAAAAAACCAGGTCAGAGAAGAGCAGCACCCACTTGCTGTCTGGCTGGCAGAAATCCTTGACCTTTCGCTCTTGTTCCGTTTTTCTGAGCAGCGGAGCCTGTCAGCTGACCTCTCGTCTCAAATGTTGAGAGACCCTTTAAATGTTTTTTGACAGACGGAGAGAGAGTGAAGTCCTGAAGAGAGGCATAGCTATTTGGTACAAGAGCATCTGCTGATCAGATTTCAACACCAATATGGGACTACAGATGAAAAATAGCCTTTTGGCTAACTCTGGCGCATTTACAGAAATGTTTTTATTAATGTGCACTGTCCCTTATCAAATAAATCAATAAAAATAAAAAAATAAAAAATATATATATAATTTGAATAATTCATTTTTAAATAAAATGTTCTAAGAGAGCATGCTATGGCAATTGTCTCAAAGATTACACAAATAGCTATATTAAAAAAATAAAAAATGTACTTTCAGGAAAGTGAGCTAAATGATGATTGTGACTGTGTTTCAGTGCATCAGTTTACTTCTTCTGTGTTGTTATGCAAGATATCAAACATGATATATATCCCAGTCCAGCTATATTAATCCTCCAAAATACAGAGTGCCACTGTGTAATGTTTGAATTGACAAAGCAAGTAGCATCACAACATTATAGTATCAGAAACTCAATACATCACGTCATTGTACAAAAAGAGAGAAACGTATATCAGTGGTGGTGAGATGATAAGCAATTATTCTGCATTGTTGCTCATCTGAATAATAATCTATTAAAAAGCATTAAATGTGCCAATATGAGGTGTTAGTGAATTTATGTTCATCACTTTCTATTTAGGGACAGCATTTGTTTTTATTTAAGGGTAAAATTGAGCCATCATTGAATAATAACATATTCTAATTATCAATAACTATAATTCAAAGAATATGTGAACACATTTGGATGAGAAGCAGAAAGAAGAGGAAACAATGAGGGAACAGTAGACCTATATACAAAATTGGAATGGATACTGTATATAGTATATTGATGAAGTATGCCTGCCTCAGTTCCCATTAATTATGCAGACCCAGGAGAAATATACTGAGTTTGCAGAGCCAAAGTGCTAAATCTGTATACCATTAATATATTCTCTAATAATCCTCCTTCTCCGAGAAGATTCACAGAAGATTTGCAGCGGTTGGTTTACGTGCATGTGTGTTTGTATGTATGCATAAGTGATGCACGCACACACAAGTGGATCATATTTGAATTTCAGTTATGATTTACATCTCATGCTGTCAGCTTCTCTTCTTTCATATCCAGGGTGTTGTGCTGAAATGAACAGGCAATCTACCACTCACTCACACGTACTGGTGCAAGAGGTCCTCTGATCTGGTTCCAGCATGACTTTGGTGCCATGGACTTGCCTCTCACTATCTACTGCACTGTAGCCTTCAAACTGCACTTTGTGGCATTGGGTTGTACTTAAAGGAGAAAAATTCAGCTAAACTGTTGGATATGGTGCAAAGGGCCTGAAGAAAAAAAGCAGTAGATAAGACACAACTGAAGCTGTCAATTACCATGAGGAGGGGGTGAAAGAAGCGTGAAGAAAAGGGTCACGACCACATTTAATGAGAAATGGCAAAAGTGTCGCAGCTGGTTAACGTTTGAAGAAGAAAACAAAAAATGCTTTTGGCAAGACCACTAAATTTAAACTGGAAAATCCTAAAACATTATTTTGGTCACAATGGCGGGTAGTTCACACTGCAGAGGTTGGACTCACTGTAGAAATAACATTTTAAAAAACGACAAAAAAAAAATAAATATATGCTTCCATCAAACAGTGATGTTGCAGTTTACATTCATCTCTGTCCAGAATGTCGTCATTACAGAATTTTTACCTTTTAGCAATTGTGTGAAATTGGTGTAATTGGTGTAACATATGAATTCTTGAGTTATGGCCCAGAAAGTGTGTGAGGTCACAGTGACCTTTGACCAACAAATTCGAATCAGTTCATCATTGAGTCCAAGTCGACATTTGTGAAGAAATAACACTTTCTCAAGCCGTTCCTGAGATGACGCGACCATGAGAACGGACCGGACAGACCATCCGGAAACATAACGCCTGAACACACAACCAGATCCTGATAGAGGAGGAGGCTGAGCAGGTGGAGGGTGTGGTGGGGCAGTGAGGATGCAGCACTCAGCATTGTTGTATGCAGACTGTAGTAGCACAACATGTATGTTAGCACAACATGTATATTAGCACAACATGTATAGTAGCACAACATGTATATTAGCACAACATGTATAGTAGCACAACATGTATGTTAGCACAACATGTATATTAGCACAACATGTATATTAGCACAACATGTATAGTAGCACAACATGTATCCTGCCTTATTAGGCTTTTTCCTCTCTTCTTTGGTTTTACAACTACTCATCAATCTCTTAATGGTTCATTATTGTCAATGATAGGTCATATTTAACTTCTTCTTGTGTAATTTGTGAAGCACTTTGAATTGCCACTGTGAAGGAAATGTGCAATATGAGGAGAACTGCCCTGCCTTTTTGCTTTGCCTGTATGTGTAGTTGTGCTCGTGACGGTTTATTAATCCATAGTGGCCGACCATCATGTAATGCAAAATGATGCATATGACATGTGGTTGAACTCTTTGGGTTAAAGGAAGTGGGGATGAGGAGGGTCATCCATAGTTCCATGACTTAACAGTATATCATGTGACACTAAGATGGCAAGGCAGCATTTTAATAACTGCAGTACATGCTTTTGACACGTAAAAAGTATGCTATTATGAGATAATGAAAGTTGTAAAAGTAGCATGTTTCCTTGTCACAAAAAGATGATTGTTGTTAGTAAACCTCAACACCCTTTATCTTTACATATGAGCAGGAATCCACTGAATGGATATATTCAACTCAAGAACATGTCAGTAAAATATGATTTTGCATTCCTGACACAGAGTGCAATAAAGTGCTTCACTCAAAAGGTCTCCTCTCTTAATGACACAAGAAGGGAAACTACAGAAACAGAGAAAGTATACAGTGGATAAAATATGCTGTTTGACAAAATATGAATAATGCAGACAAGCGGCCCGACTGATAATCTATCGTGAATATGATTACACACACCACACATTTCCTTTGAATGCTCTACTTTGATGTAAAGCTGGAGCCATCTGCCCTTACATATTGTCATGTTCCCAAGTGCAAAATCTATGTTTAAGAAAAGCTGTCAGTTGGAATGAGCGGCATTGACAAGTTATAGGACAAACAGACAGAGGCTGCAGACAGTGACATAATATATCTGATTCAGCCAAAGCATTTTCTCTCCTCTCAAACAACACCGAGTATTAGAGGAATCCCCTGCACTAATCCAGCAGGACTAGACCGGGATTACCAGAGATGTGTGAACAATACACTGCACTGATTGCCAAACTCATGCGTCGCAAAACTGACGTGAATTCACCATGTGAAACTCCAGAGGGAGAGCGAGACTTCTGTAAGAAACCCGAGTTGTTCGGCTTTTAAAATGCTCGCAGGCTTTCCTGCTTTGTGCAAGCACACATGTGCACCCTAAAAATAAAAACACAAACACACACACACTTGCACACATAACACCGAATACTTTATTCTGGTTTCACTGAACTTCTCTCTTCTTTTTATCACTCCTGACTTTTCCTCTACAGCTCCAGCAGCCTCCCGTCATTATCTTTCACTTGCTCTCGTTCTCCCTCTATTATTCTCTTTCATTTCATAGGACACCCTCTCACTAATTCTATCCTATTTTCCTCCTCTCTCCATGTCTCCTTCTAGTTTTTGCTTTTAAAGTTTAGTAGGTTTTATTTATACTGCATAGCCCCAAAAAGAAAAATTACAAATTTGCCTCAGAGGGCTTTACAATATGTACAGCCTGTGTCTCTGACCCAGTTCTGAATAAGGAAAACATAGTAAGATCCTCTAAGTTATGATCGTTGCTACTCCCCTTTCCTATTTTCTTGTGCTATCATAATTCCCCCCTTCCTTCTTTACTTTTCTCCTCCTCTTGACACCTTCCCCGTCCTCCCCTCTCCATCCTTCTTCTAACTTTGTCTCCTCTCCACTGCACTCTATTTTACCCAAATCCTCTCACCATTCCCCTTACCGACCCCTCAGAGAGCCACAATCTGTCCTCTCCTCTGTCATTAAGATGCAGTGCAGGGAAGTGATTGCCGTTCCAGACCCGGGGGATATCTTGGAGGATCCACTGAAATAAGTGCTGCTGGTAATGGTTCAGCATGCACAACAAGAAACATGATGTGGGCAGATCGTTCGCAGATGGCAGTAGACGGGGAGCAATTTCACACGATACGGCTTCCAACTTGTTTACCGAAAATATGTAATCCATCAGCTTCTTCCGAGTCTGTTTTTCTCCGAAGGTCTTATTTTTCCATTACATCCAACTTATATTTGACCCTACTGTGAATATTCTCAGTCGATCAGTCATCCATCCGCTGTCTTTCAAATAACTGTAGGCTTTGAAATACAGGCGTAATATATCAGAGAGAAGTATGTTTTACAAAATACATATTTGATACACAAAGCAGTCTCATAGTCCTGTAAAACTCTAGCTGTGGGCTCACTTGTTTCACTGGGCGCTATATGTGCTTCCTAAATTAATCAGGCACATTAAGAATATGACTCATATTACCTTGTAGAGTTACAATAAAGTTGATAATGCAGCCAGTAAAAGTCAATCACGTAGCTGGCAGCCATGCATTTTCTGCCATAATTGCATTTGGCAATATCCAACAGTAATAACTACAAAATGTGAGATGGCCAATTTGGTTGTTTCAGTAGAGTGTGAAGAGGATTGTGATTCAAAGTGCTTTGACATATTCGTGGAGTTTAGCTCGGTCATCAAGTCTAATACAAGAAAAGAGAGGGGGACAGATGGGGCCGAGGGATACGGCAGAATGACAGCCTTACAAATGGCTGAGCCCAAATCATCCACATAGTGGGTGTGTGCATTCATTAATAATAGCAATACATGAGGAAGAGGGTGACTAAAGCAGGAGTGCGCTGGTACAGCAGAAGTACATGAAAAAAATAATGGCTCTAATAAGCCACATGTTCAATTTGAGCGACATTACTACCTGTCAACAACAGGTATCATTCTTGCATATTGATCCAGTGCCGGTTATCAATATCCATCCTGCCTCGTCAGGATCAATGCTCTGCACATAAAGATCCTTTGTGAACACAGGGAAGAAATCCTGTGAATTAGTTTTTCCTTTCAGCAGCCTCGCTGAGCCCTCACCAAGCTCTCCTTTTCCTCCCTGAGCAGTAACGATCCATTTGGCACCTGTCTGTCTTTCTCTCCGTCACTCGCACACAAATGTGATCTTTCCAGTTTGCCTCTCATCTCTTCCTATTCTCCCTTTCTCTTTCCGTCTGTCTGTCTCTCTCTCCGTCTCCCTCTCTCCTCGGCCCCAGATGTGCAGTATCTCCACTCGAAAGCGTTTCCCTGTTCCAGGGGCACAATAAACAGTTGTTTGCGGTGTGGAATAACAAAGATTGTCACCATGGATACTCTTCCATCCCGTGAGCGCTGAGTGGCCCTTTCCGAGTTCTAAAAGGAGCAATTATCTGATGACATCAAAGACGGGCGACGGCATAAAAAAGCAAAGCGAGGGAATTGGGCCCGAGCTATTTATCAGACAGGTGGAGAGGAGGCCTTATTCAGCCGGGGTGACCGGCCTCAGGCGGTACGCGTTCATCTAAAGGGGCCTAAGGCAGTTATATAAACATAGTCATTCTGCTTGAAATGACCTGGCTTTCACACAATATAATACAAATATGAATACGAGCAACATAATAGCTCCAGTGTATTTTATAAATGTAGACCAGGAGGGAAAAGAATACCAGCTGTATCTGAACAGCTACAATCATTAACAGCTTTATATTATTGCAAAACACACATTTACACAATCACAATAAATGGTACACTGGTGATACACTCGGCAAACACAAGTAAACAAGAAATCTGATTATACGTGCCAAAGCTGTAAAAACCTTCAGTTTAATACCAGCGCGCACTAAACACGATGCCCCTGTCTGGTAAACAGTCGAGCAGTTAGCAGCTAAAGAGATAAATATTCCACTCACGACTTGGTGACGACCGAAAAACAAGCAAAACGGAGAGTGAATGTTGGACTTACATATTAATAAGTCATCTTGGGATCATTACTGTAAATTAGAGATAGAAATGAATGTAAAATAATGGTTGCAAAGATAGTCAACAATTTTAAGCATAAATCTTAAAGTTAAGTTAATAATATAAAAATTTGACATTCCTCAGGTTTTGGTCCATATTGACATGATAGCATCACGCAGTGTCTGCAGTTCTGACGGCTGCACATGCATGATGAAAATCTCCCATCACTCCACATCCCAAATGTGCTCTATTAGATTGAGATCCGGTGACGTGTTGGCGACATGACATTGTCATGTTCAAGAAGAGATGTGTTGAGCTCTGTGACATGTTAGCCTGCTGGAAGAAACCATTAGAAGACTGGTACACTGTGGCCATAAAGGGATGGACTGTGTCAGCAACAATACTCAGGTAGGTAGGCTGTGGCGTTTAAATGATGCTTAAATTTGGCAATAAGGTGCCCAAAGTGTGCCACGGGAATCTCCCCCACACCGTTACACCACTACCACCAGCATAAACTGTACAAGGAAGGATGGATCCATGCTTTTATGTTGTTCACACCAAATTCTGACCCTACCATCTGAATGTCTCAGCAGAAATCAACGTTTTTTTCAAACACCTTTTGTCCAATTTAGGCGAGCCGGTGCCGATGGTAGCCTCAGCTTTCTGTTCTTAGCTGACAGGAGTGGTCACCCAGTGTGGCCTTCTGCTGCTGAAGCCCATCTGCTTCAAGTTTTAACATGCTGCGCGTTGAAAAATGCTCTTCATGTATACCTCTGTCGTAACAAGTGGTCATTTGAGTTACTGTTGCTGCTGCTCACTTGGTATTTTCTCCTTTTTTTGACCATTCTCTATCAGACCTAAAGATGGTGGTGCGAGAAAATCCCAGAAGATCAGCAAGTCAAACCAACCTGTCTGGCATCAACAACCATGCCACATTTAAAGTCGCTTACATCATCCTTCATCCCCATTTCGATGCTTGGTTTGAACTTTGAGCAGATCGTCTCGACTTTGTCCACATGCCTAAATGCTTTGAGTTGCTGCCACGTGATTGGCTGATTAGAGTAATCAGAATCAGAACCGCCTAGTATGTTACACATACAAGGAATTTAACTTGGTGAATGATGCATAACAATAAACAATGAAAAGCAATAATCAAGACATAATTTAAAAATAGAATCATATTAAAATTTACAAAAACATATGGTATACAAACAACCAGATAACAGTACTTCAAAACAAGTATATTGTAAAAATGGCAAGTGTATTTAAATATAGAAACATAGAAGGGGCAGTTGAACAGGTGTACCTAATAAAGTGGCTGGTGATCACCTTTCTCTCATGCTGTCACGTAAAGCAAGAGTTTGTAGAGGACCAGTGCTTTTATTTTTGGATAAAAAGAACTGCTAGGGTGAAGTTCAGACACCAATGTTACATACAATACTGGTGTATACACATTATAATGAGCTTCAACAGAACCACAAGGGCCTTTGGGCAAATTAACATTGAAAGTTCTTGACATTTTCATTTTAGCATTAGGAAATTGATTGCAATGATGCTCTCTTAAGAGCAAGCTGGCATTTTCACATCACGGGAGCTGAGAACTGAAGAACTGGGAAATAATTTATAGTCCGTTGAGATGCATTCTCATTATAACCAAGAGATGTTGATCTCCGGCAAAGTTCAATATGAAAAATGAATTACAATCTGGTTCCCCGCAGAGTTTTACAGAATCAGAAACATTTTACATGAGTGACAAATCCATTGGAAAGTGGGAAGGGTGCAGAGAATTATGGATAACAAAATTGATTTGCAGTCCCAGGAGACGGAGTAAAACAAAGGTAAAGCCGAATGCATGATAGACTATGGAGAGTAGTTTGTGGTTAGAAGAGAGCCAATTAACAGAGTGAGATCCTACAGCTGAATAAAGTGCAAAAGGAACTGCAGTGTGAGAGGAGAGATGAGTCATGGGGGAGAGGAGAGAGCAGGTTTCAATTGACATGTTCCTCGCCAGAAAAACCACATCAGCTTCTGCTGTTTGTTCACTTAAATGACAATGTTAACATCTTCCTGGCAAGCGACCTCTTGTGGTCATAAAAATAATGACCACAAGATGATCCTCAATCAGAAACAAAGGCAGACACATTGTGCAACACTGTAAAACCTTTTGGGAGGAGATCCGAGCGGATGATTGGTCGTGCAAATCATATTTTGTCATTCCTCACATTTCTTTGGTCACTTTCTGTGCTTTCAACTGAGTGTAACACCATGCATGCCTTCAAGGACACACTGTCAAGATGTATGCACCGTTATTCCCATCCATACGATCTTATGACAACAGATGGCAGATCAAAAAATACCCTCTGACCATTACCTTTATGTAATAGTAATATGGGTTGTTTGGTTTGTTTTTTGTTCCAGGTGTGAGGACATGTTGGTTCCATCATGGCCTGGAGGTACCACATGGCATAGCCTTGGTCACTTATAGAGTGTTGTGTAATGAATGCAAACAGGTGCTGGGAATCAGAGAGTAACATATGAAAATGTACAGCCCAATCAACACTTTGTGTACGGCCTCGTTTCAGCCCGACAGATTAGAGTCTACATGATCGGCATTCCAACGACTGCCCGTGCAGTAGAGCGTACACAGTAAACACGTAAATGTGGAGTCCATTCAAGGACGCCAGCAATAAAGTAGTAGTAGTTGGCCAACCTGTAATAGATTAAACCTTGAAGCTGGTGGAATGTGACGCCATAAAATATGAATCAGGATCTGATCCAAGATAAGTTGAAGAGTGCAGCTTTAAAGGAATGAGCAGTAGCTGTAAAGCGGGCCTTGAGGAATAGTTAACAACAAAGATTTGGCAGATGTGAAATATTTACATTAAAATTACATTTTATAGCTGTATAAGTAGCAGGGAATATATCATATTTCAAGATGTAAATGGATGTGTAGAGTGTGATATATTGTGCTTTGCTCCAGTGCACCGCGAGGACACTGAGTGGAATCACACTTTTGGAGTAAATTGGGACAGCTGGCCATCACACGTTTGTGTGGCTGAACAGTTCCACATAGTATACAAGGTCTGAGGTTCACGGGGTTGTGCAGACACTGTAGGTTTTCAAGTATGCGCTCAGGTCATGACAAATATCATGGTGATAGATGGTGACAAAACTATGGTTTATTCCATAACGAAGAGGAATCCAGAGATTGTGGGTGTTTGCAGGGTGTGAATCCCCGCGACGGGATCAAAACAGGGTCTAAAGGATTCTCAGCTGGAGAAATGATATGACCGTCTCTTATGCACAGAAGTTCACGTTTGTGCTTATCATCCAAAAAGAAGGCATTTCCTGTCCCATAAAACAGAAACCAAAGCTGAGTGTGATAACAACTCGCGGGAGAATAAAACTGAAGATAATTTAAGACCAAATTATGTTCACTTATTCAGCTTTTATAGTTCTAAAGACATTTCGCTTCAGCGCACAACAGTGATTTACATCTGTTCTCGAGGGTTGCTGTGTTTGATATTCAAGTAAATCAGCCTATTTAGTGCTGCTCTCAAATACTTTGTTATTTATCTATGGTGTTTTTTTGTTTTGGTGTGTGTGTGTGTGTGTGTCATTTTGCTGTTGGCTTTCAGGCCAACAAATTTCAAACCGTTGTTAATAAAAAAGTATCCATTTATGGAGGGCCCCAACAACTCCAGTGAAACAGAGGATGAATCCCGGGAATATGAGATATAAATGAGGCACCTGGACAACTTGATATTCAGTGTGTGTACAAAGGCGGAGCTTATTACATCTGAAGATGTACTTTCAGTTCAGCTGGCCTCAAGTCCAGGACTGACGAGTTTGAAATGGTGTTCAGATGTCCGGTGTCTCTTTGAGCTTGAGTTCTGACACTAACACACATAAGCTGCCTGTGGGGATCCACAGATCCACAGAGCTCCTGCTGCGAACCGTGTTAGAGAAGACCGAGCATTAAATAAACCCAGCATCACATTTTTCGAGGCGGCTGTTTGGTGTTTCTTGGTAAGTTCAGGTCTGACAGAGTAAAGTTGGACAATTATATCTAACCTGACAGATGATCTGTGTCTCGGCATCTAATTATAACTTAACTCTTCTATCTCGTCTCTTTAATCATCATCATCATCATCATCATCATCATCATCATCATCATCATCACCACTCTTTAACCTGCTTCTTTCTCTTCTTGTTCTGGGATGAGATTTCAAGAAAATGCTCACCTGCTTAATATTTTCAATAAGACCGCTGGATTCAAACTCAATGCTTGTTCCTTTGGGAGAGAGCTCGTACACATGATTGCTCGTCAGATAACTTTTCCTTCTTGCATTTCTTTCTTCTTCATCGCCTCTTCGACTTATTCTTCATCTCCCTTCTTCCGTCTTCTTTGTTTGCTTCTTCTTTTCTCCTGATTCCATTTCTCCTCCTCTTCCTCCTCTTCCTCACTCTGCTTCGTCTCGTCTTCCTGTTTACTCCGTATGCAATTGTTCCATCTTCTTCCTTGTAATTGTCTTTCTTTTATTCTTTATTCTGCTGCTGTCGTTTAATTATTCTGCTGTGATTTCAAGTTGCATAATATAAAATACAAAAAAAGCCGGAAGGGAAGTGAGTCATTTCTATAGACATTGCACCATTGGACGGAAGGAAACACACTTAGTTATTAAAAACATAAAGACAATAATAGCTTTTAAAAAAATAGATAAATATATTATAAGTACGTTACCGCATTATATGAATCCTTTTGAAATGCATTTCCCTGCATGTTGCTGTTTTCTTTTTTCCACCCCCGTTCCCTCCCAGTTAGAGGCCATGTCTGATTGATGATTAATGAATATGATCTCCTCCGCTCTCCAACGCAGTTAACAAAAACCCATTACATGTTACTGTAGAATTACAATATCTGCCATGAAGCACTGATTAAGCTGCGAGTGGACCGATGCTGCGTGCTTATCCTGCTGCTCTTTGATGTCTAATCCACGACTTGTTCTCGTAGTTGTAATACACACGTTTGTATTTTACGTGTGCTCGCAAACGCTTGCAGCTAAACCACCTGCTACCGCACTGCAACCTCATCTGGACGCCTGCTGTGTATTAATAACCTCCAATGTTCACAAAAATAACATCTCACCACCCTCATGATCTTACCCCTCGCCACGAACATAAACTCCTGAATAATTTGGTGCCCTCAGCATGATAATATTGTATATGTTTGTGGTCTGATTATCCTGAAATTTATGAGGACATTTGAAAGAAACATCAAATAAAAAGAAGTAGGTATTTAAAGCTAAAGGGTTAAAGTTAAATCTAGAATCCAGAAGCACATAATGAAAGAAGATCCTTTGACAGCGAGCTGTGTTCCATGTCTTTATTGAAGAGAGAGTCTCAGCACATGCACACGTTTAAAAATACTGTGGGAATTCTTTACCCTTTGTATTCGCAGAGGAGTACACCTGCGAATCATTGTGTATTTCGAAACAACTTCATAAATAACTGTGAAGGGAAATGATCCACGTCCAAGGCTTACATAAACCTCAACCCTCCTTTGATGAGAAACTGTACGGCGGAAAGCTTGAAGCGCAGACCTTGGGGGAATGTTTGTTTTTACAGAGCACTCTATACATTTCAAGTTGTTCTCCAGGTTGATACACACTAATGCATAGATAATTCATACTGTAGATATGATCAAAAAAACAACAACATCTGAGCACACTTTCCTCCCTTATAAGTACCATTCCTTAAATATTCTCCATCTTGGGATGTAACAAAACAAATCAGTGGAAAGTTAATAGCTTTGTTCTTCACCCGGGTTATTGGCTATGAAAAAAAAATGTGTACTCAGAAACACGCACACTTGTTACTGTATACACATAATGTACAGTACATGTATCGTATGTAAAGGCTCACACCCACTCAAAAAATGTGTGCTGACATGTAGAAGCAAAAATAGATAATCCATATACAATACCTAAACAATTACACAAGAGAAATGCCGGAGGACTTTATATACACTCCATCCTCTTGTTTCTCACCCTACTCCCATCCACCATCGCTCTCCCTGTTCCTCCCCCCCACGGAATTGCTTCTTCAACAATTCTTTCATCTTATCCATGACTCAGTCATCTTCTCCCCTTTCTCTCATCTGTAATCTAGGATTACTTTTATATTCTTGGCTCCGGTTGCTTGTCACATTGTATCTTCTCTTCTCTTCCTCACCGGCTCAGGAAGAGAAAGAGGAAAGATATTCACGTTACATTTCTCTCAAAAACAGGCAATGGATGTTTAAGCAAAACACACGTCGAACTGCTCCAGAAACAGAGACACGCGGTGTTGCTCCCATTTACTGTGTTATAATTCTGAGAGGATGTGTTATAGCTATGAACTCTAAACGCATCAGTAGGACTTGAGCAAAGTTTTATGTGTTAGGTTTTTTGTTGTTTAAGTTGTTCAGGATGATTATTTGCTGTTAATCCATCATACTAAGACTATTGAAGTCCTGATGCCACAGATTTAACAATAGTTTATCAGGTCACTCAGGCTCATACAAAGTACACTGCACATGTCCATCAGTCACCTTGTGTCAATGTTAAAAGGAACAATGGTGCAGGTGTTTGTTGAAGGTGCAGGATCTGAGACTGGGAGCTTCTATTGCCTCTCAAGAGTGCAAACTACAGCGAAAGTGCTGTCAGAGCTACCAGTGTTTAACTGAGGAGGGGCCGGAGGGTGGATGCTACGCTTCCGCGTGGACGCTGTCGGTCGGGACGGCGTTATCAGCTGTGAACACTGAATAAGAGCAGTGCAGAGCGGTCGGCCGTGAGCTATAGCCAAGTGGGGCACACTCACACGCACCAACATGCAATAAAAGCAAGCATGACCGGCTGCACCAACAAAGTAAGGAGAAGCTCAGATTACAGCACACACAGAGGGAGAGCGACCTCATTCTCAGCTCAGGAAGATGTTACTCCGCTATCTTTACAAATGAAATAGTTGTTTGCTGCTATATCAATGGTCTGAATATTAAATACGGCTCCTTTAATGAATATGTTGAATATAAACAGCAGTAGGTGCACACAGCTTAAAACAGCTGTAAAAATGTAAGCAATGGTTGCACTGATAGAAAAGCCAAAATCGTTGGTCCCAAGTCAATGCTGGGTATCCTGCAAGTTTAAAGGGATTCTTTGCTGATTTCCAACCCAGCTTGTGGTTGTATGCCTCCGCCAACCAGTGTTTCAAGTGGCAGTTTGCTTCCATGTCTGTCCAAAATGTCACAAATTCATCATTTTATCCTTCTAGACATTTGTGGGGAAATTGTCATCCAAGTGGACGTTTGTGCCAAATTTGAAGAAACTCCCTTGAGGCGTTCCTGAGATTTTGCGTTTCCGAGAATGGGATCGAAGGACAACCTGAAAACCTCCGGCAACACAAAAAAAAACTTCTTTCTTAATGCAACCGACTTATAATATTTCAATCTCCTGACGCAATTCTATTTAATTTCTTTTATAGTATGTTCTTCAGATCACACAGTGCTCCAATCTTTATTGTAAGCACACTTTCAGTGTGGACTCATCCCTCTCCACAGCCGTGTTAAAATGATTTACTGGCTGAATTGGCATAGCTCGCTTTCAAGGCTGGCTCACAGGCCCAGCTCATCTGATTATTCACATTATCAAAGTCCTGCCAAAATCAGAGGGGACTGAGTGAAGCAAAGCGAGCGGAGACAGGCTGCAAAGAAGCAAAAGAAATGTAAAGTATTTTTAAACCATTTCCCCAGATGGAGTCAAAAGGTTGACAGGTTTGAGGAAACAATGAAGTTCAATCAAAAATAGATTCTTTGGTCTAAAAACGTAGGTTGTATTATAAACTGATATCTTATGGAATAATTATGGCTACAATTAGTTCTGAATTCTTCCTGTCTACCGTCTTGTCTTCTTCTGTGACTGCTTCCTTGTTATTGTGAAACTCAGTATAAATTGGTTTGTCCTTTTAACAACGCGCTGCAAAAGGCAAAGACAGGAAAAAAATCCCAATACAAAACACCAGCAAGGTGTATGTAAGTATAATATAGGACCTGATTTACTGTACATAGCTATGAATGTCTCTAATGTAATCTAAATGTAAGATAAATATCCCATAATAAAACATTTAAGGACTCCACCAAGGGTCAGCGGCTAATGTTTCAAAGACGAGAATGAGTTTTCAATGTCAACTCTTAAGCAAACGTGAATGAGAGCCTGTGTCTGGATCAGAACCTGGATCAGATACTAATGGGCCTTGTGGTGACAAATGATTACACAACATTTGAAAATAATCTTACTAATGTTAGAAGTCCAGTGCATGCCACCAAGCTGTGAACGAGCTTCATATTAACACGCTATACAAAGAGAGAACTCTGTAGAAAGCATTCATCACAACCAGCTACAGAATTCTCACATCTTCCTTATCTGTTTTTTTAATGTCATCTCTAATGTTAGTCACCTATCATAGCAAATTAATACCTTACATTTCAAAGTGCATGGTAGAATGACCTCTCTTAATTTATTTCCTGCTTTCGGGTTAAGGCTCACTCCTTTCTGCTTTCTTCATTTATTTCTTCCTTTCTTTCATCTAAGAGGGAATTAGCTTTTTGACACGAGCGCCACGTCTGTCATGGTAGAGGAATGCATCTGTCCTCCGTGATATGTCACTATTTAGTGTGTGTGTGTGTGTGTGTGTGTGTGTGTGTGTGTGTGTGTGTGTGTGTGTGTGTGTGTGTGTGTGGGTGGGTGTGTGTGTGTGTGTGTGTGGCCAAGACACCATGTGTTGTCACCAGCCAAGCATAGAAACTGCCAAACATTGTGAACTGTTCATGTGCTATTGATGAATTGGGTTTGAGACCTCAAGCAGGTGTATTGATTAGCTTCAGGTGGCAAGCTTGAAACTAGAACGGGGCTTGTTCACATTTGCTTTTCCTTGGACTTTACTGCCACCCCACATTATTCACATTTTATGACTTTACATATTATGTCAGCAATTTATATCAATATTTATTACCGCTTTAGATTGGGAAATTGCTTCGCAACGACAGCCTTGGATGAAACCATTTCTCCTTAAAATCCAATTACTGCGCCTAGTTATCATTTTGTGTGAGTGTATTGGAGTTTTAGTCAGGAGGGTAAACCAATTTGAAAATGCAGAGAAGCCTTGGCAGAATTGTTGATGTGTGAGCATTGCACGGATAAATCCATGCAGGGTTCTGTGTGTGTGTGTGTGTGTGTGTGTGTGTGTGTGTGTGCCTATGCATTGTTCACCACCATCTTCATCAGGGATTCTCAGTCAGATGCGGCGCCTACTGTACCAGCGACTCCTCCAGCTGCCTGGATGGTTGGTTCGATTGTGATCAATAGGCAACCAATCCGTGGCCCCTGCGTCACTGCAGACTTTTCTGTGACTGATGGACCGAGGTGTGCGGAGGTGAGTGTGTGTTGGTGGTGGTGGTTGGACGGGGTCGGGGATTTGGGGTGGACAGGTCTGTTAAGATCATTCTCCTGTGACAGACCACTCGCTCTCATCCTCTCTGCTCTCAAAGTCAACTCATTGCGCTCTCATTTCACACTTGATGGCGAATGGAAGGGGTGGGAAAAAACGAGGAGTAGGGAGGAGTGAGGAAGAGGTGGAGTAAACATACTTTTGGGGAGGAAAGATGGGATGGACACAAGAGGGTCAAGAGGGGTCACAGGAGGGCAAATAAGAAAAGCTGTTGGGGGGGGTGGTGGGACGAAGAGAAGAAGAAATGGACTCAGAACAGAGAAAATACTTGTATCGGAGCAGCAGAGCATTTTTTTTTCTTGTTTCCTCTAAAGATGTGATTTTATCATTCTGCATTTGTAAACAGACATGGTACCACCAGGGCTGGGCAGTATGGCCTAAAATTGATATCATGGTAACAGTATACATCATAGTATATTCGTTTTTCCTGCAAAGGCTTCTGAAGGGGTAGAGCACTACTACGGCAACTGTGTGGCAGAATTTCAACCATCCCGAAGTAAATGTAAACTGTCCAAAATTCTAAATATTATCTTTTTACTGTAATTGTGATCTATATACCTAATCACATGATCAGGAAATAAATGATTGTATTTGTATTTAAATATTGGCATTGGTAGTTTTAATAATGGCTTATAAGCTGCTTAGAGCTAGTGTTAGGAAGTGAAACAGGTCATAGTTCCCTCTCTCTGGCCCTAAAGCCTCAAACCCTGAACCCTCAAGGACTTACTGACCTGGTAAGTGAGTGAGTGAGAGAGGCTGTGAGGGCTTGAGCTGGTGGAAATAGGAATGGGACAGCACTTTGCTGCAACATGTCACATTACCATCAAAACAACAAACAAATATGATGTATAATTGTGTGTATTTATTTCATACTTTGTACTTCCTGATTTGAAAGTCTTCAGGCTCTTTCCTCACAAGTTGAGAGGTAACTTCATATCATCTATTTACTCGTTTTTGTCAAAACAGCTTCAATGTCAAAATCAAATATTTGATGAATAAATAAATAAATGTCCTCTGATGTTTCTTTTTGTTCTATCTTTAACCCTTAATGTTTCTGAGTAAATTTAATATGACAGGCTGAAACACGTGAGCCGTCCTCTTTGTTTACCTTTTTATTTTACGTCTCCATGCGTCCACTGGTTACCCCGTGTTTTACGTCACATTACAATGATTTGTGGGTAATTCCCTGAGGCTAAGTCTGCATCTAATGCTGACTTACGGAAAGGGTTCATAAAGGGCTCAAAATGTCTGCGAGAGACTCAAACACTCGATGATTTGACAGTGAGACAGCCTTAAACCCTCACGGACTTGAGTCCGTAAGGGTGGAGATTGGGCTTGGGCCTAATATCTAATATTGCTGTGAAAACATCTCCTTCAAACAATTGCATTTATTCAAGCTTCTCACCAAAAGCTACATTTTACAAAATTACATTTGAACACATCATGATAGTGTCTTCACCCAATCATCATTCTTACTGAGTAGAGCTTGAAAGCATCACGCAAGCCGACGCAAACACCATTAGCTTTAGCCGTTTAGCTCTGTGCTGTCTGCAGAAGAGCCAGTCACTGCGATCACACTGATTAGCATGTATGGGATAATAATAACTATCTGATTAAGTTCGTTGTTCCAAATGTTTTAAAGGTTTTTCCTTCACGGCTTATTTTAGACCTGTTTCCATCGGAATTCCTGTAGCTCACAAAATTAGAATTATCGCCTCCTGATTGTATAACCAGTCATGCTGCAGTTTACATGCACGTCTGTCCAAAACGTCATCATTTCATCAATTTATACTATTAAAGATTTGTGTGAAGTTGTCATTGAGTTATTCTGTGTCCTCTCCCTGGGGCATTAACTAAACATCTCACCAAATACTTCAACTACAGAGTCAGAACTTTTGCTCATTAGATATGCTATGCAGACTGGACTGTATCGATAAAGAAAACTGCGCTCTCAGCATGTTCAACAGAGAGTTGCTGAACTTAAACTTTAGGTATCACATCACACATTCATCATACTCAAGATATATGATCACGTAAAGAAAGTGATAGAGCATGCCGTGTAATGGTATTATTCATTAACATGCCTCGTCTAATGTTTTATTTTGTGTGAAACACATTTCCTGCATTCTGGTGGATTTGTATGCACCGTGGAGAGCAGGGCCGTCCTTCAATCAGAGGATCAGCGGTTCGATCCCCGGCTCCGCTGGTCGCATGTCGATGTGTCCTTGAGCAAGACACTGAACCCCAAAATTGCTCCAGCGGTGCCTACGGTGTGTGAATGTGATAGTCTGATGGGCAGGTGGCCTGGTAGCCACTTCCATCAGTGTGTGAATTGGTGAATGAAGTAGTGCGAAAGAGCTTTGACTCGAAAGACTAGAAAAGCGCAAGTACAGTCCATCTAAATTGTGGTGGAAATGGTTTTAATTATGTAAAGGAAACAAAAATGAAGGTGATGGGCGACAATTCAAAACATAAAAAGACAATGGGATATTATGCAATAAGGCTATCAAGCGTCCCGTAATGCTTTCAAACATTTATTCTCCTGTAGATCAACATTTTCTATTTATTATTTTCTCTGATGAGTCAACACACACGTAGGCATGATTTACTCTTCTTTTTTGAGTGGACGTAACCTCTTTTAATGTGCATGCGGCACCTGTCAACCTCAATGATAGCCAACTTAAATTTATTTAAACTTGTTTATAAACCGCTGGACTTTTATAATTACATTTTTGGAAATTCAAAACCTATCTCATGTATCATAGTTCTCTGAGAAGTCAAGAATAAAAGGCATAATATTTTGAGAGAAAATCTACCGACCCAAAAGTCTGTGTCTAATGCTGTGCATTATGTTATCGCTCCGTTTCCCCCTCAGAGCCTCTGACGGACACATAACCCAATAGAGACTCTCTCTGCAGGAGCCGCTCTCGATCGCATAAGTCTCCCCGTTGTGTGGCTTATTGTCCTGGCAAACATTATCTTCACTACCTCTGATGAAGTGCAGCTCACAGCAGCTTCCCCGAGCTTTTGACTGGGAAGCACTCGCAGCGGCAAAGAGCCACCGATCAGAAGACAGACGCCACACTGCAGTAAATGCTAAAACATGCACATATGACTCGAAGAAAACTCTTCTATTTTCATTTTAATCGAAAAAAACTGCTTGTTTGTTATTTTTTGAATTTTTTTAACTCAATATGATAATTTATCATCTATCGATATAAATCAAATTGTGATACACAATTACATTTAAATAATAACAAGTACTACTACATACTAGCTCAAATTTCTCGGATATTCTGATTATTTCGCACTACAGTTCTTAATTGAAAGAGAAGATACTCAGTACTTTCCAGTTGGCAAGTAAAGATTATACAAACCTTTGTGGTTATTTTATATAGACTGTTTATTTGTTTGAATTACCAGATAACATGCAATCTCGGTAATATATATCGGTATTGAGATATGAAATGATGTATATCGTGATAACAGATTTTGGTGGGAACTTATTTCTTATTATTATCTCTTATTTGCTGCTGTAGTAGAGCTGCTTTTTTACAGTGACAGTGAAAGATTTAATTGAACCTGCTGAAACATGTTTCCTAGTCTCCTTGTCATCCCGATAGAAGAGTGAGGCATGTCAAAGCTGCTTTCGTGTCTGGACATGATGACACACAGAAAGGACTGGTGTCTGGTCTTCAGCTGCTTCCTTTTATTTTTACAAAAATGTGTTGTGTCAAACTGTAACACATCAAGATGTCATTCTTTCCCCCAGCGGAGCTCTTTTTATGTTGAACTTGTGTATCTGTGAAGAAAGTCAGAGACCAGACAGAGGAAGGGGCAATGGGAGCAGGAGAGAGTGGATAGTTTTAGTGTGTGTGTGTGTGTGTGTGTGTGTGTGTGTGTGTGTGTGTGTGTGTCTGCAATTCCCCCCAAAAAAGATTGTGCCAAGCTTCAAACGACAGGGCCTGTTCTTTGTTCTGTGCCATCGTGTTTGCACTGGAAGCTTTTTATGAAAAGTCTCTCTATGTCTGAAGAGCTCCCACTCTGCTCCGCGCCTCCATCCACTTCGATTTATTACAGCGCAGACTGACGGCGCTCCACTTGATCAAGGGATTCAGACCGAAACAGAACAAAATAAAAGAAATTAGAAACTCTGCTATTTTTGAGGAGCATTTAACTTCAAACTATGTGTCATCCACAAATGCCACTTTACTTACCGCACACCTCCCGGATGGAAGTGCGAGATATGAAAGCTGCGTCTTTGTTGTCGAGAGATGCAGACACAGAGATGCAGAGAGGGACGGCGATGAGGAGGGGGCACTGCTGCCTTCCCTCAGCCAATGCTTTTAGTGAGTGCACTATCATTTTCTAAAACAGGAAGAGTGACTGCATCAAGCTTCAAACAGCAGGACCTGCTCTTTGATCCATATATTTTCATGAAAGTGCTTCTCTATCTGTGCCTTAAGAGTTTCCAATCTGCCTTCTGCCTTTATTAAGACCATTTAAATTAATAGAAAAATAGCTTCAGATTCAGTGCTTTAAAGCGCACAATTAGATTTTATGTTTATGTAATTAGAAATACGCTCATTTGCATATTTGCCTGAGGCACCAAAAATTAAGAGTACCTGAATGTGTTGAACCCAAAAAGGTTCAGGGAACAGGATGAGTCATTTGAAAATCAGGGATCAGGAATGCAAGTGATAAGGACGGACACAGAGGGATGGCTGAGGGTGGATTAAAACTCACTGCTTTGTAGTCTCATAAAAGCCAGGGGCCGTGGGAGAACCTCAGATTATCTTTTCGATTTGTAAAGTTGGCTTTGATTGGCCTTTGTTTTACAACGTAAAAAGAGACATCACTGTGTAGCGGAAAGGGAGAGAAGAAAGACATGCACAGAATAGCCCTTTTCCACCCTGACAGGAAAAGAAGGTGGTGAAAGTGAGGGGATGAAAGAAACACATGTGAGCTGGGGGAAGAGGGGGAATCAAGTAACAGAAGCAGCACAGAGAGAGGCGGGAGAGTGGCTAAAGGAGGAGATAATTAAAGTATTATTCAGTTTCTGTTTTGTGAACTGCTTTGGTGGAGGTGTGCTGATCCCGGGAGCTGGTGGTTTGCATAGAATCTTGTTCAGCTACAGCTTGGACCTGCTTGGATGCAACGGTGGGCCTCCTGGCCTTCGTTTGGCCATTAAGATGAGTTCCCTCTACTGCAACTCTCCTTCAATTTCCTCAAAAACACCCACACACACACTGAACTGCACGGGACTGAAATGAACAGCCTGCCTTCAGACCCACAAACCTTGAACTGAAACAGTTCAACACGCACACACACGCGCACGCACGCACGCACACACGCACGCACGCACAACATCTCTTTAACAAACAGATTGACATTCATCTGGAGTCCTTTGATTTAATTACTTAAGGGACATTTTATTTTGTTATCTGAACTCAGTAATTGTGTTTCTTTTGATTTAATGGACATTTTGTGTGTAAGTATTTGAGTATAAACTATACACTTTTGATTTGATTACTTATATTTGGGTAAAATACAACAGACTTAATTGGGGGAATCTCTCCAACTGGTTCAAAGTAACATTTTCTTAAAGTAACAGGGTAGAAGTGCGATTATTCTCCTGTCTGGCGCCCAACTCCTACTTTGAATATTTGGAAGTAAGACCTACGCTACAACTGCATGCCATTCATGTTCACCTCACTGTGGCTAATGAGCTGATCGGGGCTCATCTGCATATCATGCCAAAGGTGAGAGAGGTAGTTGGCAAGATATGAGTCCCAGTGAACGGTAATAAACTACTATCCAATTAAAACAAACTGTTCCAAACTGATTAAGAGATCTAAGAGGATAATCAACCTTAAAGCATACAGGAAAGATGTATCTTCTTTTCTTTTGTTGTGACTGGAAATGTTTGTTGTTGGGCGGCTCCGTGTGACCACAGACTAGAGATGCACCGATTTGAAAAGCGTTCGGTGCATCTCGACCTCAGACCACGTATCAACAGAGAAACTGAAACATCTTCTGTCTGAATAAACCAGCTATCCCTTTAATGTATGCACAGCAATATTCCCCCCCTCTTATTCCTCTCTGAAAGCATGCATGTTCAATTATTAACACAATAGATTTTTTCTTCTATTCTCAACAGTAACAAATTCAGCTTTCAAAACAAAAACACTCAGTTGAAGGATGTTGCGCTCTTAGCCACAGTATAACAATCACAGGCAGAACGTAATACATTAGTTTTAGTTTAGTTTAGTTTAGTTTTTCACCTGATATCTGAATATCTTATATCTGAAAAACATGCGTTTCCATAAAATCTGGTTGACAGACATTTTCAAGAGATAATTAGTTCAGGTGATAATCTGGATTTAGGAATTCACATGCGATCACTTTAAGCCACAATGCCTTGACTCTACATCCTACTCTATTGTATGTATTGCATGTAAGCAAATGTGCATTTTAAGAGTTTTATTTGTTTCAAATGAAATGTGCTTGTGCAAAATATAAATGCTCACATGTACATGTTCCTTTACAAGGCCTGCAATAACTCAATGTGTGATTCATGAGAGGTTTTTAAGTCAGAATGATGAGAAATCAGAAGTGTAATTTAACCTTGTCAGAGTGTGCTGCTGGACCTGTAAAATATCTGATTGATTATCATACGACAGTCAGGAGTCTGGGACTAATAAACGGCCTTAATCATTCTGAATTACACACAAGCGACAGGTTGTAAATCCCGGAGTAGAACAGAGGGGTAAAAATCACACCATGCTGTGGTAGATTGGCCATTCGCTGATGGTCTGTAATTTAGTGGCGGCCAAGCCACAGGAGTAATGGCACTCCGTCAGAGCTCGAGCATATGCGCAAAGGCAGCCTCAGATTTAGATTTAACATCTTGGCCCGGGAGACGAGTAAGAATCTAGTCTGATCTCTTTACCAGTGAGGTAATGCTGCTGGTGTCAGGCTGGAGATCCTGAAATGTATTGTTTCTTCATGTATAGATGACTACTCTACTAGATGGAACAAACATGTTACATGTCCCAATGAGCCAAGTCAAGCCTCTAGAATGAATAATGTCAAGACTCTTATGTTTCTTGAATCCTTCTGTACAGTCAAAGTAAAAAGAATGGAAGGGAAATTGGCCTTAAGAAGACACTACACACACTTCACACATTTTGCTTGTGAAATTGCATTCAGTAATTCATCCATTCGAGTGACAGAAGTCTACTGTATAGTGTATGGAAATTCAGAAGATACAGAGAGTGGACCATAAATGTCAGCAGCATCCAGCAGCCACTGACAGCTGATTGATAATCATCCTCTGTCATTTAGTGATGGAGTAGGGAAAGAAACCAAGGCGGTCACCAGCAATTTACATCGCATCATTTCTGTCTTTCAGGCTGTCAGTAAAGGTCTCGAGTTCATCCTTGCAACTAAGTGGCACCGCTTTCTAAGCAGCGGCAATGCACATACACACACACGTCAAAGACAAATACTTGTCGTGCACATAGTACACGGAGGACGTGCACAAACACTTGACGGACGTGCCGTGCTCAGCATGAGGAAGCACAGACAATCATCCGGTGAGAGAAAACAGAAGGTGGCCGGTGACTGACAGGTTGGGCTCTCTTACTGACCCACACAGCATAGAATTTTACACACTGCTCACAAAACTCCACGGGGGCCACATATCTAAATCTCGCCCAGCTTCAGACTTGTAACAACAAATGCGACATTAAATCTGTTTGGAAAATGGGATCTTACAGTGCAGGGAGCCTGTAAAAATCAATGGGGATGAATTGCAGTCAAGGACACACTGTGTTTCCACAGTACCTGAGGCAAACTTTTGGAGGGAAGGTATTCTCTTCCCTGAATACAAATGAAATGCCTAAGTCAAGATTTTATAATGTGTCCCTTTGGCAGTCCGCCTGACACGGGAACTGCTGCCATTAGATAACTCAGAAGTTCTGGCTTAAAGCCCCGATTAGTTTGGGGGAGCAAAGGTGAAAGTCTGAAAAAGTTCAAAAGAAGTGAATTTTAGATTGGAACTGGAAATAGCCCCCAGGTCAGGGAGTGTATTCATTGTTTTAAAGATGAAAATATTGTAAGATGCAAAGACGTTTTAGGTAAGCCCTAACTGACGACTGAGGCTGCATTTAGTCTCAGAAATGTAGCGGAGTGCCACAAGGGTGCTATCACACCTGTAGTTTAATTCATTTTGTCCCGGGAAAGGGGAAAGAATATACATTAATGCATTTTAGTTCTGCTTCGATTTCGTGTTCATACTGATGTTTTACAAACAAACCAGTTTGCCGATATGACCTGAAATGTATTTCACAGTATCTTCTTCTGCCTTTATTCATCTGCTCAAATTGTAAACTGAAATGAATTATTTCTGTTACCTGCCAGTGGCAATTCCCTTACTGTACTGGCTCTAGCATGTCATTATATTGCTCATCCGGCTATCTCTCTGGAAATATACTGCAGCGGTTCTAACCCCTCCAATCTCACAGACTGAAAACATAGACATAATGTTAGGCTTCATACAAATGCACTTTATTGCTAAACCAAAAGCATGCAGGGGAAAAAATCCTGCTGATTTATGCTGTAAATGACCACTTATATTGTCCCCAATGGAGGGGACTTCTGTCACACTCACATTACATACGTATTACAGATCTAATGAGAGGGAAGTATTCCACAGATTCTATAAGATATTGCGGACAGTATTATAAAGAACTACCAATTCAACAAATCACATCATGATGGAGGTGACAAGAAATATGGAGGTTTACTTTATGTTGGAGTGGTCTGCTTGTGTACTTTCATCATCTGAAGCTACAAGAGATGGTCTGACCAAGCAGAAACAAAAACTGCCATTTCTTATGCCAAAACGAGTTTGTGCAGTCTGATTTCCACAATCACATCCTCATTTGTGTCACTCCGCTCAGCTCACAAGTAGGTTTGATTTGAGATATGGGGAATTGCCAAACAGGCTGAAGTAGCTCTGTGAGCTCATTAACATTAAGGCTGGCTTTAAAGTTTGTATCTTGAAATTATAGGCCATTGTTGTTACACATAAACACCAACACACACACACACACACAGACCTTGCAATGCTACTTATGTTAAAAGCAATCAGCTTAATAGTGTGTGTATGCAAGTGTGAGCTGAAGTTCCTATTTCTCCAACGTAGACTATTGGACTGCTAATTTATTTAACAGCAGCTCTGTTCAACAGGCAGTGGGTGAAGATAAATACCCTTATGTGCACAAATAGGGACACACTTACAAACATACCGTGTAGAGAAGCTGGAACCCGATACACCTGATTCACTGTTGATTGATATTGAGTCTCACACACACTTGAATGGTTTCCAATGTATATGGTTTGGGTGGATCAAGTCGCGGTGCCACAGTCTGAAAGCATCAGTTTCACTCACACACATATGACCCTTATAGAGCTAGAAAAATACACTCAGTGAAGTGCAGATTTGGCGCATCTGCAACAATCACCGCTGTAATATTTAGATTAAATGAATACGTGCAGCTAAACTGCAGTTCACTGTGTAACACTTAAAGTTGACTATTTAACGCTTTCTCGGGATGGAAACGGTCAGTAGTGCTGTGTGTTTAGTTTCATCAACTCTTAACTATGTTGGCCAAACACACTGTAGGATTCCAACTCGCTCTCCTCCTACCGACAAGATAAGATGCGGTCCAATATAGTCAGCCCTCATTTTGTCGTTTGCTATGCGATATACATCTCATCATACATATTACATACATGCACATACATATATGCAATTTTCTTACCTGGGCGTGCAAATCAAGAGAGGACCAATTCGTAGTGGAAACAAGTCCAAACTGAAGCCACTTACCACTTTAAAATGTGTGAATCACTGCAACCATGAGAAGTCTTTGAGCATACAGTCATAAATGAGCACAAAAAAACATCAGGCTGATGGGTCCGGCAGTATGCAAGAGTAGCCATGGCCAGACAGACAGCGAGATGCACACCGCACGCACGGTGGACCGGTTACATAACCTCCTGGCGGAGATATTGACCAGTGCATCAGAGAGGCACCGCGCATCCCAGATAATAAATGACTGCAGGTTTCCGAGACCAGGAGAGAGAAATGAGCAGTCAGCATGTTTACCTGAAAAGTTCCTGAAACTGACGACTGTTAATATGCTCCACTAGATCAGGAAAATGTCACCATCATCATCATCAATGCTGTAGTGTGTACATTCACAAACATCCTTGGTATTCCATAATCTTTCTTTTTTTCACCAAAATAGCTCTCTACTTGACAGAAGGAAAAAAGCACAACACTTCATCATTTCAAGAGCAGCGACAGCCATTCAGGCACCACTAATAACCATAAAGAAACCATTTAGCGCCTGCAGGTGATGGAACATTCCCTGCGATGTACAGCTGTTCGCCGCCATCTATCAGGGCAGTACAGTGTGGCACAACACAATGGACTGGAATTGCATCTAGCCAGACCGATTGTGAACAAACTCCTCGGTGAGTAAAGATGCTTTATCTCTCTGCCCTGATTGAAGGTCAGGAATGAGGCTTCTCCGTATAAACTGTTGTACTATACTCCTTTTTCTATAATGACACACTCTCCCAGCAACTTAGAGGTGCAGATGGAGAATGATGCGTGGGGGATACCAGATGGGCTCACGTCTCATATGTTTATAATGATAATGACGGGGTCAGCTTCTCCATTACCATCAGTCACAATGACTGCGATGGTGGTTAGACGTCCATGTGCGCTTCTGGTTGTCTCTTCAGACTGGAGGAAGAAGACGAAGACTAAACACAGTCTGGCTAGACTTTCAAGGCACCTTCTGTCACGTATTCACACCCTGCTCTCATGGTGCAGTCTGCACCTGCTGCCCCTCAAAGGCTGCACCTATATCCATCTTACTAGAGTTCAATGCATTCTCAAGGGAGGAGCCAGAGAGATAGTTGAGATTACAAAGCGAAGCCTTTATTGATCTGCTTATTTTAAATGCAAATTCGCAAGAAGATGGTCCGACCCTGAACATTATGCTCAGGCCTGTCAAAAGCATCAGACGCTGCAATATGCTTTGACTCTAAGTTATACCAGTGGAGAGTGGAGAGGGCTCCATGATTATGATTATGATGTGAGGCTCTTTTGACCCAAACAGAGGGGGACGTTTGTCCCACAGGGTAGTCTTTTGGAAACTTTAGGCTTAAAACAATTTAAAAAACTGAAAAGTTTACATCCAATAGTATAGATAAGGTTTTTCAGACAATCCACACTACTCCATGTGAGGGTTGCATACTTTAGATTCAGATGGCTGGTCTACTGGTATGATATAGGTAATGTAATTCAATTTTAAAAGTCTTAAAAGACTATTTGGGTGTTTCATAAAGAGCACAAAGAAACAAAACAACACTCTGTTTCTAACCTACAGCTATGCTTGTCTGAGATGTGAGCGGGTAATGTGAATTTTGACAGGAAAACACCAAGGTTGCACCGGTGTAATCTGTAACACACTAATATGTAAACGCCATGTCCCCCCAAGCCATGTTGACATTACATTAGGAAGCATTTTTCAGCTGCAGAAATTCAAGGCGCAGCTGTGTCAAACACATACATAAAACATGGACGTAGTGTCCGTGAGTTCACCCGTAGGTTTCTAAAGAGCCACTGTGAAGCTCAAAGTGGATGGCTCTGGGCCGACGGTGACGACACAGCTTAACTCCCGGCTTATCCAAAAATGGGCAAGGAGGGGGATCACTGTATAGGAGCTAGGGCAGGCACCCTGCGGCGGAACAGCAGAGAAGACGGCCAAGAGATGAGAGACGTCACCCTTCTGTCCCTGAAAGCAGCCACGCCCTTAAATATGCATCATTTCAAGCCTTAATATAATTTAAACAGGTGAGTTTTTATAAAAATTCCCCCGCATACAGTTGTTATGAACGGGCAAACTAGCCACAGAGACCAAAACCTTTTTTGTTCCAGGCTGTAAACAGCTTGAAATACTTCTGTGTGCATGCATCAGTAATATAATGGTGAATATTTTATATGTGGATTCTGTTTACATTTATACATATATAATGATACAAAAAAGTGTGCATTGAAAAATATGTTTGTGGAGAAAGTCATTTATATATAATTCACAAAAAGCCTTTGTGAATCCTTCTGTGTGCATTCATTAACACTGAGACTGATCTGACACCGTACATTATGGATGCAGAGGCTCTACTTGCAGCTTTATAAACAGCACTCCTATGACAGTCACGTTGGAATGTTGTCAAAATATGTTTCTTTGTGCAAGCTTATCAAATGGGCATACACATGAACCTCAAACACATTAAAAACCGCGATCCTATCATTACAAAATATTGCCACTCTAGTCGTCCATAACAGAGCGGGGCTACAGTCGCTGTATACTTTAAAGCAACTAGATATGAGCAGTATTACTTTCGTTTTAGGGAGAGAGACCAGGGACTGGAATAATACTGATGCATAAAAAAAAAACCTATAAAGGCCTGATGGAAATAAACATATCATGAGACAGAACATTTCTGCCAAACAGCCCATATTCATTACCTGAGAACAGTGTCTGTTTATCTGGGCTTTAATACAGCCTGTGTCTCTGGATGGTCTGAAATTGTCATTCTAGTAATTTTGTCTGTATCCTCCCAAAGAACAAGGGATTATTGTCGCAGGAAAATCCCGAGGGAGAAATAATGCATCTAAAGGCCAGCAGCAAATACCAAGCCAACTAATATTAGCCAATGACTCATCTCAAATCCCTCGATGGTGCAAGTACAATTTATTTGCACACCATATACCACACACACACGAATGTATGTATAAAAATGCATACACTCGAAAACAGCTGTAGCCTTAGGCTCGAGTTCAACCCATGAACTGTACCAAACGTGCAAAATTGAGATATAACAATATGCAAAGCTGCTATTTAACAGCTGCAACACCAGCACGGGCACACGCAATCTCACGCAGCGAAGTAATTACGGACGGTAATGTCGAATGAATAAATTTGGGTTTTAATCTTTGCTGTCCGCATCATTTGTTTGTCCCTCTGGCCAAATGGTTACGGAGTAAACACGATGCAGGCGGTGGAGATATGGGCTGTGTGAAATCTGGAGCCAAAACATTCTATGCAATTTAAGAGCTATACTGACTTTGTCGGTGCACCACTATCTGGTTGGGCTATAAAAGTTCTTGGAGGAAGATTTAATACTTGTTCTACTATTCATCTATATGGCTTTGTTGCTTATGGCAGTCCACAGCTCTCAACGCGTAACCAAATGAGATGCAATCCACCTACCAATCACCCTGCGGCTGCGACCTAAATGCTCCGCTCAACTGTCCACTGTAGCACCTTGTTAGGATTTATACGTTTGGAATTTAAGTGCAGTTGCGCCAAACGTGTGTGTGAGAGATTTTGTATGGGTATATCTAATATAAAGCATGACAAACCGTTATTTCCACCCCTGTCAAGCATGGTGATGGAAAATTTCACTTCCCCCTGACGCCCACACCCTCCAAACAGGCCGAGTTCAATATCAAAAATCAAATTTCACACCAGGTTTACATGGCCGACACACACACACACACACGCACACACACACACACACACACACACACACACATGCACACACAGCACCAACACAAGGGCTATTGAGTCTTGATGTTTACACATGCTATGTTCAACTGTAGTACATTGAATATCTTTAACCAATAAAGAGATGAAGACTAAAATGACACACCCACAAGTTCTGTTCCCTCCCCTTATTGATAGGTCATATGAAGAAGGTATACGTTGAGGTGAACACCAAAAACGCACACGCACAAAAAAAAGAGAGACAAGAAATAGATGGAAAGCAGTTCATGCATGTCTGTGGACTAAAGTCTTGATTTCCTAGAAGGCTTAGTTTGTGATTGTTTCTTTAAATCCTCTAAAGCTGATTTGACCCCATGCTGCCCAAGAAAGATCAATTGGCCCTCCACCGTGCATGAGTGTTTTATGCAAGTATCAAATGAGAATGCTGATGCAGGGGATTACTGTATGGTTGCCTGAGCAAACGGTGCAAAAAAGGGAGAGAGAGTGGGAGTCTAGATGCACAGCGCAGTTATAGTTTCCGGTATAACCGAGACTAATACCAGAAGTCACATGGACACAGAGCTTCTTCTAACTGTTGATTCTGCGTCCATGTGCCTGCTCTTCAATGACTATACATCTGTAACCAACAACTCCTTATCATTTCACTCAGAATTGTAGCAGAGGGTCAATTACACCACTGAAAAGAAACACAGAAGTCACTCAGCAGGAATGCGTGTTGTCATCACTCATAAAAGAGATTTTTAGCAAATAACACCATTAACAGTCACCTTGCTTTTGTTTATGAATCCGTTATGATAAGCAGAAGAAAGAGCCGCAACTGAGGCTTATGTATTTCATAGCTTCTGACAACTTTCATCAAAGCGCTCCGGCTGTTTAACATTCACATCTGAGATTACCTCTCCTCTTATCTTAGGCCTCCTTATTCTTCCTCCGCCCGCATCTAAACCAGAATCACAGATGACTGTCTGTGAACTCCCCGTTAACAACTTCCTTTACCTTCTGCCCTTGCTTTGCAGAACACTGTCAAATCATTTTAGGTTTCTTCTCTTTTTCTCTTCTCCACCTGTCAGTAGCAGAAGAGGAGGAGGGGGAGGAAGAGGAGTAAAGGTGTGGTGATGAATTCTTTCACAGACAATGTAATCAGAGAAAGGACTTATTGCGACTAATTGCACGGGAGGAGAAAGCTCAAAGGTCGCTCGGTGCGTTTAGTTTCCGCCACGCCTCTCTGCAATGAACTCCCTTGCAGTAATCCTCCAAACATGTCACGCACACTTTTCTAGCAGGTGGGTGGCCAGGAGCTGTGAAAAATAAAAGACGGTTTACACAGAGGGATAAGATGGAAGACAATGAACAGCGGGGCGAATGCAAGGGGGGGGGGGGGGGGGGGGGGTGGGGGGGAGAGGGGGGGGTGGGGAGACTGAAGGAAAATGATATCAGTATTCAACACATGGATACGCATGCACATTTAAAAGATGATTAAGTAGAGGTGAGTACAAGCAGATTAAGTGGTATGATGACATACTCCTTAAAGATCTGTTACATTATATCGGATGTCAAAAGGCGCCATTCATTTTAATTTGTCCTTTTTGATCAAAACATTAATAAACAAACAGCTATATTTTATTACGTTACCCCACTTTTAAACAAACTTGAAAAGAAAAAAGGTTAAGACGATCAGGTCAAGACATATGACTTGTACATCTAAGACGTCTCTGTATCCAGAAATAAAGACTGACGGTAATAAAGCGAAAGGAATAGTCTCACTATTTCTTTTCTCACTGTGAACCTAGCTACATACGGGTGTGGTGTCATTTTCACAGTCTTTCATCCCTCTATTCGTTCTGTACGCGCAGCTCAGCATGCCGTCACGACTTCAGCACACTTATTGGGAAACAAATCCATAATCACAACAAAGCGGAATCCAGTTAATACGATGCTACAGGAGCCTTTCAAAACAAATTCTAATCTAATAATATCACTCTCACATTTGACTATTTCCGTCTGTGGCCCCTCCTCATCCACATAATGCTGGTTCGTAGTAGCATTACAAACGACAGCAACGTTTTAAAAAAGAACCACTCCAATGCACCGTGACAGACTGCTGCAGCACTTCTTTTTAGGGAACAACGATTGTGGAGTTGTAACCCATTAACTACTTTGAACTGAAGATAGCAAACTGGGCTGGATGATGTGTAAAAATGAAATGATATTCATACTTCAGGAGGAAATTATCGATATGAACACATGAACTATTGGATTATTTCAAGAATCAGACAGACAGTAGTTCTGTAATTCCTACTCGGACTTCTGCGGACTTTCATTAAACATATTTGAACGTAATTGTCAAGGCAGTTTCGTTGTATGGAAACTTACTTTTTAGGTGACAGGGCTGACTTTTGACCCCACATCACATGTCATGGACTTGGTGTGGACATGAGGTATGAGCAGTTAAACCTAAAAGTGAGCGTTTCATCTGCATGGTTTTAGGGGTTGAAAGTATCCTGTATTGAACAAGAAAAAAGTAAATGAAAATAGAAAAATATATATAAATATCTTTTTTCTTTCTTTCTTTCTTATCCCTTTTATCATAGTGACCCCTAAGACTAGTCTTGAGAGGTCCCAGCCTCCAGGACATCTGATGCACAGAATAAAGCCCATTAATCCCAAACTAAAGAGACAGATCTATGAAATGAACATGAAATAGAGAGCTGAGCAGAAACGTCATAAACATAATCCATCACCATGTTCGAAACACAACGATGAAGACATGAAGCATACCGAAGTGAGAATTTGCAAAGAAATTATAACAGAGCAAATACATTTAAGCGTAATAACATCCTGTGTGACATGTATATCAAACAGGCAGCTTACAGAAGCATAATATCATAAGCAAATGCTGTCACTGACTCAACTTTTAAATCCACTATTATGCGAAATTGAAACCACGGGCTATCTGGTAATCCAACAAGGTGTCTGCACCCATACATCTCTTGTTGAGGACTCCTCCTCATTGTGGGAGTCTGACAACTGACGTGCGAGAGCTGGAGGCAGCAAACTGTTTTTTTGGAGTGCTGCTCACTTCACTGAGGAGAAAATTGGACGGTTACCATGCTGTTTCTGATATTAGAAAGGGGCGACGATGTGAGCTCGGTCTTCATTTTGAATGCTTTTCTCCTTTCAAGCTGCGGTAAATAGACAGGAATTATAATGTGCGAGTCCTACCATATCATGAGAGCCATTGTGGACCTGCATTCAGACGTGGCTTTGTAGATGTGCCTTTGGAGAGAGATGCATGCATGGTATTCATATATGCAACCTAATATTCTTTTTTCCCTGGGAGATGGGGGGGGGGGGGGGAAATAATGACAGCTTTGCCATCCAATATTAATCAGCCACCAGCAGGGAGAGACAGAGATTGAGCGCGATAGAGGGGTCGAGGGGAGAGTTGGAGAAAGGGAGGACGTGGTGAGGCATATGTTTGCGTGGGTGATGATTTTACACTCCACTCACTTCTGCTCTCTGATCACACACTCCAGTTACAGGTACTCGAGTGGACCTGTAACCACGCTGTCAACCTGTCAAGGGGCTGAGAGCGTGATTATCACGAGCCATATACAACAACAAAAAGTCACCATCGCTGCCGCGCCACAGTTGAACTCGCAGCCTATCGGGTGTTCTGCTATGAACCGATGACGATCCCGTCTCGGGCTTTAGTGAGAGTCGTCCAGCTAATCAGGATCAACACGGACATGGACACCTTCGCAAAGTTTACAATGTTCTGTGGAGGCTTCGTCTGATATTGATTCAACTTTATGGGGATTTTTCGATTGCAAGTTTTGATTTTATCATGTCGAGTAAGGTGTTCTAGAAACTGTGTGCGTGTCTCTAACTGGATAGCCAAATGCTCGAGGGAAATCCCAGTTGGTGTGAACATGGGCAGGGAATATTGCCCGTGAGATGCAACTCAGCCGTCAATGTCTGTATCAAGACACAGAACATAGCATGAACACAGATCTTGTTTCGATGTCTCTGTTACTGTAGGTAAGATATAATGTGTTTTTTCTATTCCTGTCCCTGCATGTCTGATCATTCTGATACATGTATGTCTGCCTCTGCAAATATACTGTAAGTTCCTCATTGTGACAATGCTGTCGTATTGACTGGGTTGACTGAGACTAACCTGCTGCTGCACTTGACTCTGCCTGCGTTGTGTAAAGCTGGAGCTGCACAGACCAGATAGTAGAGAGGGGGGGTCGCAAACTTCCTCTCATTCAAGATTGCAATTCTCTTCCAATTTTTTAGTGTTCACTTAATTCAAGGACCTTTTGCACAGGAACCGGGCTGCTCTACCATCTCTGTGCCCCCCACTGAGTGCCATTAAACAGTGAATAACCGATAAGAGCACGTTTTAGTTCCATAATACCAATGATAACAGGCTGTCATGGTCTTATCAGATACAGGCCTTATCTACTGTACCTCTATGGTGACCGCTTATCAATGATTCCTTTCTAGACATTTTAGGGGATTAGGCCAGATTTACTTTTGGATTATTTCTCTTCCGCAATTCCATCCTCGCACTATCATGTCAGGGACAATATGATAACACTGACTGCCTGAAACATCTATTTGTGGGCACAGAAACTTAAATAAATTCCTACTTGAGGTGAGCACTCATCAATTCAATTTCCCATATAGAAAAAACTTATTTTACCCTTTCCCGCAATTTCTCCGTTTTTGACATCATTGAGTGCAATCCATGGCGTCAGTGGCAACGTACGCTCTACACTGCAGCACTATTAACGGTGCGACTACCTGTACAAATACATTTACCTACTCGTAAACTGCTCAAACAATATATTTAATATCATATCATTACCATACAGACGTAAACAATTTATATGTTATATTGTATTAAGGATTAAATATATACTCTTGTTTAGTCAGGAAAACAATAGATGTGGTTATGTTGTATCTTTATTATGTTTGTTTTTGTGGTTATATTTTAAAGTAATGACGAAGATGATCATTTGTTATTTCGCTGTGTGGTGAGCAGTACTGAAAGAGATGGTGTTGATGATTTTTACCATTGTTCACCAGTCCACCGTCACCAAATACTTGCTACAGATATCTTATCTTTAAAGTCAGCTGATGAGATGAAGACTTGCGTCAAGACTAATGAAGACTGACTACTTTGTCAATATCTAATTCTGTCGTGTGAAAGCTGTGTAACAGGGCTCATTACAGGGCATTACAGAGGTTGACCTTAGGACAAAAGAAGAGGAACACTGTGCTCAAAGTAGAGATCTTCTCAGGCGCTCAAAGACAACCCAGAAAATTAGCTTTCTCAGCTTGAAAGAATAAAAGACTCACTGTGCTGCAGAACAAAGGGACAGATCTTTGGTTTCTGCTCAGGAACATATCAACAGTTTAAAGGGATAATCAGTCAGACAGAAACAAGCAACAGCATAGGTCACCAGGACCCTCTGTCCTCACAGATGATCAATAAAGTGGTAAATTCCAGACATCACCAGGTAAACCCTTACATATGGACCCAAAGACACATTAAAAGGTGCAATGCAATCCCAGCCGAATCCAAAACTATTCTATTTCCAACACAAAAAAATCTGTTTTTCAGTCAATGCAACAGTAAATAATGGTGCCTAAACACACACACACACACACACACACACACACACACACACACACACACACACACACACACACACACACACACACACACACAGAGTATCTCAAGATATTTGCCTAAATGATATACAGTGCGTGTAGAGGATGTGTGTCAGCTCTTTCACAGACAGAAGATTGGGAAAGCTCCAGGCAAGCGTGCTTCCCTCCTGCCTGAAACTCTGTGCTGACCAGCAGCCCCCCCCCCCCCATCATCACACGGATCTTCAACAGATCACTGGAGCGGTGTGAAGTCCCATCTTGCTTCAAATGCTCCACTACCTTCCCGGTCTCCAATTAACCCTCACAGAATTGAAGGACAACAGGTCCGTCGCCCTGACATCTGCGATCATCAAATCCTTTGAGAGACTGAGTAGACGCACCTGAAGGGCCCCTGCAGTTCGCCTACCGGGCACACAGATCAGTGGATATTGCAGTCAACATGGGACTTCACCAAATCTGGCAACACCTCGACTCTGCATGGACATACGCAAGGATCCTGTTTGTGGACTTCAGCTCGGCTTATCATCCTAGATATCCTCCTGTTCAAAGTCACCCAGCTCAGCGTCCACCTGTCAGTGGATCCTGACAGATCGCAGGCAGCAGGTGAGGCTGGGAAAAACACATTCAGCAGCCGGACCATCAGCACTGGCGCCCCATAGGGATGTGTGCTCTCCCCACTGAGCTTTTACCACTACACCAATGACTGCACCTCAGACGACACAACATCGGCCTCATCCGGGAGGTTGAACAGCTATCTATGTCTGCTGTGGAAGCCTTCAAGTTTCTGGGATCCGCCATCTCCCACGACCTCAAGTGGACTTCCAACATTAGACACTATCATGAAAAGTTCAACGTGCCTCGGGGGCTGCTGATCCAGTTCCACACCGCAATAATCCAGTCCAGTTCTCTGCACGTCCATCACGTGGTTTGGACCAGCCAACAAACAGGACAGGTACAGACTACAACAGACAGTCAGGACTGCAGAGAAAATGACTGGGGCCAGCTTCTCCTCCATCCAGGACTTAAGCACCTACAGAGTCAGGAAACGAGGCGGAAACATCACTGCAGACCCTTCAGACTCTAGACCACAGGTGTCAAATTCAAAATGACGTTTTTGAATGTCATTTTATGTGGCCCGCGAATCCGCCAGCAAAAAAAAAAAAGTTACAAAAAAAAAATATATATATATTTTTTTTTAAATTTTGGAAAAGAAATTTAAAGTAAGACTTGGAAATAAAAGTATCCCCATGGTCGAAATTATGAGATAGAAAGTTGAAATTCTGAGATAGCATGTTGTCTGTGTACCGACATTAAAACTATCACAACAGGTGGACAGGAGAGGGAACAACCCGTAAAGAGGTTTTCCAACAAGTGATTGAGTTGAAAAAGATCGACAAATAATCCCAAAATGTCCACGAAGAGAAAAATTGATGCAAAGGGAAGAAAATGTAATTTAAGATGGGAAAGCGAATACATGTTTGTGCTTGAAGGAGAAAAACGGGTCTGTCTTCTGTGTTATGATGCATGTGGTGAAGAAGGAATACTATTCACGTCGGCATTTTGACACCAAACACGGAGCAAAATTTAGCCTCCAAGAAAAACATCAAATTGTCCAAGAATTAAAAGGCAGACTGCAATCACAGCAGAATACATTTACAAAAGCTACAGCCCAGTGCACGCTAAAGGTATGTGAGCAGGTGAGCTCCGACCAGATACAGACTTTTACAAATGTCAGTTTGTGAAGAAACAAAATCGCAGACCGAGTTCAGGAACTAGCAGCAATCTAACAACACAGCTAGCTAAGAGACGAGCAGGTACTCGTCTTCTTCATTAGCTGTTGATGAAAGCACAGACAACATGTTTATAAGACCTGATCTCAGTGAGGAGCTCTTGGATGTAGCTGCCATGCACGGGACGACGACGGGGACATTAGTGATGCAGAGAGGTGACAAAAATAGCTTTGAACAAATGTAATGTAATAACTTGTGTTTGATATTTGTCTTTGTTATTTTCTTTAAAAGTTTGATCTTTGATAGAGTAATGTGGGTTTCTTAACCCTAAATTAAAATGATTTATCTTATAATAACAGAAATGTGCTTAAATATCATTTTACATTTATATAACTGCATATACAGTATTTTTACACTTGAATAAACAATAATCAAATGCAGAGAGAGTTATTTAACAATATGTTAGGGAGTAGTTATAGTTATACAGTCTTACAGTTACAACCGGCCCTTTGAGGGAAACCATGATGCTGATGTGGCCCGGAGTGAAAATGAGTTTGACACCCCTGCTCTAGACACAACCTGTTTCTTCACAGCTTCTGCCCTCTGGCAGGTGCTACAGAACACTGTATGCCAACATGCTACAGTATCACCTTTACGAGTACATACTTTACATAGTCATCCATCCATGTATGTATATCGCTTCAGTATTTTTTTTGTATAGTTTACAACTTACAGAGCACTTGACCTGTATATAGAACTTTTATTTCGTATTTTATTGTTAGTCATTGATGCTTTTTTTGTGCTATTTTATATATCATATCCCTTGTGTGTTCATGTAAACTTTCGGTTTAGTTCAGTCTAAAATGCACAATATCCTGATTTAGATAGAAAAAATATGAAATAACATCACACGTCTAAAAATCGGACTGAGCTTGTCAACGTTACTGTAGATATTTGACGGTTGTTGATATTCAATGTTACAGACTTATTTTAGTTGGAACTCAACTGAGGGTTGATGTGAAGCCTGCGTCAAGGCCTCAAGAAGTGCTGAGTCATATTCGTGAGACATAACACTGTGGTGATAAAAGGGAGAAAATACGGCAGTAATGTGTTTGGGCTACTAGTGTAAACTTTATGAGCAGGCGGGAGACGAGACAGAAACAGACTACATTATTACAAGTGGAACACCTTGTGCCCACCTGTCTGACTAGTATCAGCTGCACTCTGCTCAGCCTGCAGCATAATAAATACTGTAATATTCTGAGATGAGAAGTAGATTCAGAGGGCGGCTCCATATTCTGTGTTCCCGTGTCTGTTCTTCTACAGAATATGACATTGTATTTTCGTTGTAGGCTACTCTCTCATCACCCAGTGATTTTATTTTTCATCAAATATTCATTGGAATTCGCTTACGCAGCGATGCTGCTGATGGACGTGCCTGGTGCAAAGAACAAGTTGTGTGACAGCATTTCTTCACTTGCAATGATGGTAATAAATGAAAGCATTTACTGCTGTTAGGCACTTGAATAAGTGTCAAATACTTTCCAAAGAGCCCCCGAGGACTTACATTTTACAACCTCGGGTGCATAAAAGTAGGGTAGCACTGTGATTATTTTTAGTGCAGATTATTCTGCCAAATATTTTCTCAATCAGTCAATTCAACTTTTCTTCTATAAGATGTCAGAAAATAGTGTACATACCTTTTAAAGTTTCTTAAAGCTCGAGGTGATGTTATTAAACTCCGACCAACACTCCAAAACCCAATTATATTATCATAGAACTATGAATGCTAAGCATATTTGCTTGTGAAGGTAAATGATTAATCATTTATCAAAATAGTTTTTCTGTTCATCGAAAGTTGCATATTTTCCCCAATATTCTTGTTAAATGTTGATGTGACAACTTCATTCTAACCCTTTTATTAACTTTAAGTAATTGCTGGCTTTGTCCGTCAACATTAAACACACACACACACACACACACACACGTTTTCATGTCCCACCGCATCACACGGGCATCTGTCTCATGTCAGTGCTCTGTGAATAGAGTGACAGTGGGTTAAGGAGTTTTAAAACCATTGTTAGTTGCCTCCATTCAACTCTCACCTGCTCTATGAAACTCATTAATCAGTGGACCAAAGTGTGACACTTTAATCAGTGGACTTCTCACGTCCACGCAGAACTCCTTTGTGGCGGACACGGGCAAGATGTTGCACACATCGAGCTTTGAATAGCTGCGACGTCTGAAGACACGCTGCATGGCCACGTACAGTAATGGCCGCGCATGCTCAGAACCTCGCGGAGCCTGCAGCAGGCAGACAAGAGCCGCCACTTCTAATCAGAATCAATACACGGGGAGACACGCGGGCACTCACCCACACACCGTCACCGATGCGTTCGTGCTATAGCGGCGTTCAAAAGCCCTCACACAATCAGAGTGACGGGTGACTGTCAAAGCACAGGGAAGGAGGGAGTCAAAGTATACTTCAAGCATATAGCTTTTACACAGGTTTGATCTGTGAGGCATTTTACCTGTCATTATGTTTTAAGTCAGGATCGAACGAGAGTGGCCTGTTTAAGCCTCGAGGGGCTCAATGAAAATAGACTTTGTGAGGTGTCTGATGTTGTGCTGTTGGGGATCAATGTGGGGGAACTTGCTGATGCAACTCATTGGCCAGCGGTTGAGGAGACAGATGTTGCCATGGATGTCAGGCGGAAAGACGACAACATATATCTGTGAACAGTCTGCATTTGTTCAACGCGACAAACAGGATTTAAAGGTTTTCTAATAAATAGCGCAGAGATCCCCAAACACCACCAATGGCACACTATGGATTGGAGTTCAGTCTTTGGAGACATCACTGATATTTGGGTACAAATCAACTGTGTTGACGCTACAGGATTGTTGCATTGATGTATTGTATCTACTGTATCTTTGTACAGCATATTCATCAAATGCAAAATATTCATTTGGAGAGAAAAGAATCAAGAACTCATTACTTGAAAAGTTTCCTTCACAACCTGTAAGAAGTTTGAATAGTGGTGTAATGGATAGGGACCTCATGTTTCAGACAACGAAAAGTATTAAAGAAATGAATAGTTCAACAGTTTGGGAACGGCAAGATTTAGGAGTCATGATTGATATTATAAGCATATCACTGATAATTGTATATCAGTTATCTTAGCACAAAGACTGGAAACAGCTCGCCTGACTCCGTCTACAGGTAACAAAATCCTCCTACAGCTCACCAGTAAACACGGTATATCTCAACTGTTTAATCCGTGCTACAGTTAGGTGTAAGAACTACACCTCTGGGACACAGCCAGGCCAGCAGTTTCCCCCTGCGTGCAGTGTTTATGCTAAGCTAAGCTAACCGGCTGTAGCCTTGTATTTATTGCACAGACATGAGAGTGGCATCAATCTCCTCATCGAACTTCTGGCAGGAAAGTGAATCTGTGTATATGTCCCAAACGGTCAAACTCTTCCTTTAAAGGCTTGCCTAAATAGTCTTCAATGTCTAGTTATTAATTACAGACTGTTGTGTCGTTAGCATTAATTAGGATATGAATTGAATGCCAAAATAAGTGTACACTTCTTTGTTTTTTACTCCTACCCCGTGCAGCCCTCTTTTTGGAGAGCAACCTCACATTGAGGGTGACTGGACATTTAAGGGAAAAATAATAAGTGTAACTGCAAAGAGCTCCATTTACAGCTTTTCTTTTTTTTTTTGGGGGGGGGGGGGGGGGGGGGGGGGGGTAATTGATATTTTACTTCCCACATGCCGAAAATGTTCGAAACACTTGCACCATCCCGGGAAATGCATCGCCGGATGTCTGTAAATGCGGGCGCATAAATAAGAGTTGACAATTACGCGACGTTTCGGAATGAGGAACATGCTGCTGTGAAATGATGGCTTTGAAGTGGAGAACTAAACCCACGAAGAATGCGAGTTATAGATTAGAGGTAATCCTCCTGCTCTCCTCTGTCACGCATTCCACAGGATAACTAACACAGAGCACGGTCAATAGTCCACCTGTGGCTCTAACCCGTCTGTCTCTAAAGGACTACGCTGGTCGGACGAGCAATAGGAGTGAGGGTGACAGACGAGTGGCCGAGTCCCTTGGACTAATAGTGTTGGGGAGGAAGAAAAGGCAGGACGGGAGGTGAAGAATCCTTAATCGTTTCTCTGCACTCTATAAAACACTCAAGTGACCAGCTGCCTGAACTACATTTATTCTCGAGCACTTAAGACTAATGGGTCGATGCTGTCCACTGCCGCCTGTTTCCTTGTCCTTCAGCGGCCTGTAGCCAAACTTTGGGTCGTCAGTCTGCGGATAAGCAGATGTATTTGCTTTGTGGAGTCAGCAGGAACCGAGCAGCACTGCCGCTACAAAAGCTACATAGGCCTACTATGCAACTATTTCTATTTTAAAAAGTCTCCCACTTGTTCATTACTGCATTAGTTGCTGATTGCTGCAGCATTTAGATAATTCCCTAGGAGCAATACAATGCACGGAGAAAGCAATATTCTGCTTTTATTCTGTCAGAGGTAAAAATAAAGGGTCATCGGTTTTTTGTTGAACAATACATTAATCTCGACTGTGTAATACCCAATAGTTGCTTGTGTTATTAGTAAGAGAAAGTCCCTGAACAAGTGGGCAATATATCTTTGAAGGAAATAAACTGTGATGGTCCACAATAGGAAAGCAGCACGATGCTCGAAGTGGATCGAGTGTTGAAAGTAGCGTAAAACAAATGTAAAAACTTTCACAAAGTAATATTTTCAGTTAGGATCAGTGTCTACGTACACTAGCGCCGTGGCTTTAGGGATGACGATGGTGGTTGTCTGTTCCATAACTTTTCTCCAGACTGAAATATCTCAACTATTGAATGAATGTATTGAATGGATTGCCAATGTAATTTTGCACCGACATTCATGCTCCACACAAATCCTGATTACTCACCTTTTCCTCGAGGGCCACCACTAGTTTGACACTTTTTTACTTGTTTGGTGTGCACGTTTATGTTCCCCAGAGGAGGAGCTGTAATTGTTAACTTTTCATCTGGCAGGAAGTCAGAATGTTACTTTGGTTTTTGACCAAATATGTGCACAAGTAACACCACTCCCATCAGTGCCGGCTGTACATTACACCTGCCAGTGTTAATAGTCATTGTGTGCATGTTGGCGATGCTGGTGTTGCACGGCAGCAGACTCCAGACCTCTCCATTCTTAAATCAATATATTTCCCTTCCTTTGTGTGCACAGGCATTTTCCTAGCTACTCCGTATTATCGAAGCAACTTTTTTTCCCTTTTTCCTGAGGTCACTCCCACTCGAGTGTACTGCATGCACACCCGTCAGTATATCTGTGTGTGTGCCATGATATTGCTCTTTCAGAGGCGCTCCTCCTGTCAAAGTTTCGTTCTCCATGGTGCGGTAATGAGGGGAATAGTCTCTCTTCAAGTCAGTTATTGTGGTAGCGCCATTACATTTGCTCGAAATAAACACTCCCAAAGAAGAGTACAGCGGAGAATATACTCTTTGAAACACTTTTAAGGATTAGGGTTGTTTTTTTTAGTTGCATGCATCATTAAATAAGTAATACACAGTATAATATGTTGGCTGATTACTGCATTTTATTAAATGCTTTGGAAAAAGCAACAAGTGTCATTTCTCATCAAAGCATAACCAACTTGATGGCTCAGAAACATCTCTCAACTTCATAATTGCCGTCTTTAACAAAAATGAAAAGAAAAACCGAGCACAGAAATCATCTACGGTTGAACTAGTCAAGAAATGAACATAATAGTAAGAAAGCTCTTTGAGTTACAAGGATTAAGGTCAGGCTGAAAGCGTAAGGCCGTAATTCTGACTGCTACTCGACTCTATCAGTGTCAAAGGAGCGTCAGGATCATCTCCCTCAGGGAGGCCGACCAGCCTGATGAGAGCCAATACAACTATATGAATCCATGAATCCCACAAGAATAAACTATAACGGCCGGGTGACCCAAACTTTTTATTCTCTTTAAGGAGTTTTAAATTCTAACAATAGATATATTACTTTTTAAACCCAATTTCAGATTTTGCGTGAAACAGGTACACCTGCCACTACAACCTACTGGGAAAAAAACTGGTTCTTATGTCAAATCAAATTTAGCCAAGCCTCCTCTCTACCACTAAAATGTCAACGATTGGTCAAATCAGAAGGACAAAAATGTTGACTCATTAAGTCACAGTGGCTCACGATAGGACTTCTTTGACAGTCACTGAGGTCACGATTCATGAGATCGTTTCAAATGACGTCTTTAAAGATACATCCTAATGGCATGTCACGTTTGCAGTTGGGTCAGTATTTTATACAATGACATGAAATATGGCAACAGTTCAAGATCAGGCTCTAATTTGAACAATGGTGCCGCGCAGCTCCGAGGCTTTCTAGCGCTGTGTTGAAGTACAGTCGTGTGAGAAGATGTGCCACTGAGAGAAGCATGAAAACACGGTGAAACAGATTTTGGTTATTAAAGTGCTCTGACACACCATCAGTTAGCAGCAGTATGTATATATACACATATAAATGTGGTTCAGCACTCTCACAAATCAACCATTTTAAAAAAGAATCACCCATTTTACAGTCAAAACTAAATTCCCTCAGAAAGAAAGAAAAAGTTCTCTCAGTAGTTACTTCAGCTTGACCTCTGGCTATGACCAAATGATCTTCTTTAAATGAAAGAGAAATGAACACAAAGTAAAAACAAACTAAAAGGTAAAATATCATCATGCAGAATATCTTCCATACTTTACATACATACAAAATTACATTTCTTTTTTCTCTCTCTTTTTAAGAATAGATTCTGTAAACACTGCTTTAGGTTGTTTAGGTTTCGGTTCATCCACATTTCTGCTCCAGTCTGTACGTTTCTCCGTAGAAAATAGTCCGAGGATCCTGCTCTGGCAACCTGCAGGGGATTGTTTCCCAGCTACGCCTCAAACCTCCAAACCTTTGTACCAGCCACCGTGTATATTCTACCCGTTCCGAAGCACAGAAAGACAGGAAACTATAGAACAACTGAGTGGAAGCTCTGGTGTGGTCATGTTTTAGTGTGGGCGAAGGTACTTTGACATGTTTAAGTACCCACAGAGACCCCGCCTTGATTAAAAAACAAGGATGTGAAGGAACCCAGAGAATAGAGAAAGGGACGCAGGGTGTTAGCCGAGGACGTTGGAGAAGGCTGGCTCTGAATTTAGATAAGGCAAAGCCTGGGTAGAGGTCGGGAAGGGTTGGATCAGGAGTCCACACGCCGGGCAGATTGTTAGCCTTTCTGGTACATTTTGAAAAATAAGGGGGGGGGGGGGTAGCATTGGGCAAAGATGTTTGTGTAAAATAGAGAAGGAATATAGATGTGATTCAGAGGCCTTTGAGGAACTCCTGGAGCTGCCTGACAAGCTCCGTGTCCACGGTCTCCATCAGGGCCCCGAAGCCCTGGTCCCCCATCATGGCCTGCTGCGCCTTCAGCTTCTCGTACACAAACTGCTGGAGGGACACGCTGTGCACCGGGTCCTCCAGGGCCAACTGTAGTGGGACAAAGAAAAAAATGGAGAAGTTACAATTAGGATGCTGACGGACAAAGTGCAGTCAAGTCACATTTTTTGGTGGTTGAATTCCAAATCAAATAAATTAAGACGTTTTGTCGAGAGTCGAAATAAAGACACGTTTCAAGCAACATCGTGTCCTGAAAGAAAAATGCTGCACATTGTCTTTGACAGTCTCCTCCTCCTCCTCTCCTGAGTAAATACATGGAGGTTGAAGATTTCCGCAGCAATTAAAGGTTGGATGCGCCTGCGCTGTTGTAGCAGATCTGGATTTGGGGGATCTCTTTTCCTCTCTCATGCTTTTGTTGCAGATTTGCTCAAGCTTGCTCAAGTTGGTTTTTGGCGGGGTCAGCGTGGGCTTTTTACATGACTGTTCTGTCGGCGGTGCAGGTTTGATTTTTGTGGGTGATAAAAGCTTATGTGTGCTCTCCCTACCATGCCTCACAGTCTGCACACTATGCACAGCTTCTCTCAAACCTAGCACTTTGCATGGCAGCTGTAGAGTTATTCTCTATTCAATCTGGGGCTGACTCTTTGCCTCAGGCTGTCACTCAGGTTTTGTTTTTTTTTGCAAACTCTGGTCTGCTGTCAAGTGGAGGTTTTTTTTTGTTCTGGCACCAACTGTTGGTCCCAGTAAGATCTCACATTTACACCATCTCTGGGTGATGTGCTGGTGTTATCTGCAGGATATGTACAAGGTGTTAAGAAGTAAAGTATAGAGTCTGGAGCACAACTTCACACTGCATTCCAATAATGCAGAGGTTGTGGCAATGCACAATATAAATCTGATTTATTTAAAGAAACAAAGCCTCGTTCATAAAGGGGTGCTTGATTTGAGCAACAATTAACTTAAAGTTTTTTTTTATAAGAAACATAATAGCATTAATATAATTTAGACTGCTTAAAAGATAAAACAACAAATCATTCTTAATTCCATCCATTTCTGCTCGGACTGGCAATACGACGTAGAGTACCTGCATTCACTAGTAATGCCCTCACACTGTTCTAGAGTTACTTTTGACAAAAAGGGAAGGAAATAGCAACTCAGACACGTTACCATTTCCTACTTGGACAGATGCATCAACCACAAACCTCGCGCTGGAGAAAATGATTCAGTAGATGCAGCTGCTGCCATTCATCTTACATGGACGAGAGCACTGGGAAAATAATCCCAGACAATAGAGTAAAAAAAAAAAAAGCAAGGGGAAGTTGGATGGCTCACTAGAGCCGACATCGCTGTGGAAAAGCGCACCGTCATTAATGTTTTTGTGGACTGAAGCACGGGCAGAAGAAAACAACACCACGGGAAAGTTTTAATGCCCGCAAATAAATTAGAGGAGCGAACCATGAACACCATTACACGATCAAAACCTTTGGTGTGCAATAATATATATATATCAATTAAAATGTCAATTATATGATCTTATTTTTGAATAATGTAAACGGTACTTTCTGTATTCCGCGTCATGATATTTGTGTCATATATGCGTGTGTGTATTTGTGCACCTGCATGCCTGAAGTTTGATTCTGGCTCTCTCGCTTTGATTTCCCAGCGGGATTAATTATTGCTATTATGTGACGCTGCTTGACCCTCCTCCTCCAGCCGTCTGAGAGCAAACACCCTAAGTGACTTAATCTTTGTAATCTAGCGTCCACACACTTGAGATTTGGGCAAGCTTGTGCACTCTTACTCACGAATGTTGTAATGACAACTCCTGGTGTCTAGCCAACCACTGGAGGGAATACTTGTCATGCTAATTAGTTCTTTGTCATTACAGTGCAATCAAACTAGTGAAGAGTGGCTCTTGGAGAGAGTTTAATGGAAAAGCTGTCATCTAACCTGCATGATAACATTCAGCACAAGGACTTGCTGGATGTGTGTGTGCGCGCCTGTATCTTCTATTATCTTGTCAGTTTGTGTGTGTTTGTGTGGAACCATAGCACCAACTACTGATGTGAGTGAGCCAAATAAAAAGGTTTTGTAAGTATTTATTTATCACTATAATCCTCTTAAATATCTAATCTGACATTAATCCCATAAATCCTAATAAATATCAGATGTAAATTCATGTTAAATGGTCAAACAGCTGTGTGTGTAAAATATTAAAACAGACGGTAAAACAATGTGTGTGGATGAGCACTTCCAGGTGTGTTTGAAGATTGTGTAAATTGAAAAGGGATAATTATGAATAAATAATGATGCAAGATGAATATGCAACAGATGAAGAGATGGTCAAATAGAGAGAGACAGCAGAGTGTAAACAGGATGCTGTGAGTTGACATAAGCTTAAAAGGAAGAATGTTTTAGATAGCCGACAACAGAGCCCCGAGATAAAGAGCAATTTTCTAAGGACACCTGCTGTGCTGCGCAGAGCACAGACGCAAACTAATCTGAAGAGTGGAAGCTACCAATAAGAACAATAAGCATGATCTAGTGTCATCCCCGGGAAAAACAGAGGCAGAGATGAGAAGACAAGAGAGAAGCGAACAAAGGACAAAGAACAAAGGAGGCGTGTGGAGGTGAGGATGTGATTGCTGAGCAGAAAGGAAAGTTGAGACAGGAAAGTGAAGAAAGTGTCGACGAGGGAACACGAACGCAACGAGAGAAAGGAGCATTGTCGAGTGAGAGCAGAGGTTACCAGGAACTGGCACGATGACGTTGTGGCAGAGAACACCACGAAGACGAGCTACTGACGGAAACGAGATGACGTGGGACGCTGTGAGAGCGGGCAGCTGCACCCCATTGTTCAGGACGAGGAGGAGGAGAGGGCAACATGAGAGGCGGCAGAGAACGATGGAGAGAGACAGATGAAATGACGGGGCGTGTGAACGCCCTCCTCTCTAATGCAATCCCTGTGCCATTGCTGCCCTTTTCCAAAGCAAACAAAGTAAAGAGTCCCTTTACTGTAAAAACACCAGCGATGTTCAGAATGGGCCAGGGCAGGGGATTTGAAACATCTCCCACAAGTGTGCCAACAACCCAGATATGTTTATTGCTCCGAGCTCGCTGAATGACGGGCCGACGCAAAGGCAAACACAGTCGCATTAAAAATCAGCTAAGTATTTTACTGTTGCATCAGGAAAACTGGGATTAAAGTTAAGAGAATTAACACAAGTGGGCTCATTGTTTTAAACCTGCCAACCTCTCAAACCTCTTTTATTTCCACTGCTCTCGTTTTCTCAGCACAGTGGGCTGCTCTATTCAGTGGGAAAGCGCACTTGTAGCAGAGGACATTAAAGGAAACTAAGTCAGGCAGCCAATTGCTAACTGGAGTTAATGATGCAACAACCTGCACTTTCCCCAGCCTTTATCTCACGTCCCGTGGTGCCCGATGTCGAACTGCAAGCACACAAATACAGTACACGAGCATGTTTGTGTGTGAACACGTACGCTCACTTCAGCGTGATGTAACGAGCTTGTGGGGCTGTCTGATGTACTGAAGTGTGAACTCAGAACTGTGTTGTGGCAAGGGGAAGCCGACAGCGTGGGGTTCAGAGGATTACGCCGCGGGCAGATTTTAATTTCATCAGCTAATTTATGACACATCATCTACGGGCCCTCGGCGGCGGTGACTAGACTTGTAAGAAGCTCCCAAGTGGTCAAAAATGACACAACGCTTCATATTGTTCCAGACAACTGTCTCCGCGGTTATGTAAGACGACAAAACTAAGTGCTGCTTGAAAACGGGAAAAAAGCATATTTTTTTTTTTATCCCATTTGGGTGAGAAGACTGATCGGTTGTTCCGTTATTGAAATATGAATACCATAAATACTGCCTCACGTTGTTTGCCTCTGCCAACCAGTCCTGTCGCATCCATGTCTGTCTAAAACTGCATCACTTCATCGTTTTATCCTATTAGACATTTGTGTGGAATTGTCATAATTAGGATATGTCTAATTGAATTATGGAAAAAAATAAAAATAAAAACATGCTTTGTGAGGTAACGGTGACTTATCAGTTTTCCAAGTGGACATTTGTGCCGAATTTAAAGGAATTCCTTCAAGGTCGCATTCATAAGAGTGGAGCCGAGTCAAGACCGGGTCAAGACCATCACCAGACCAGTGCTGAAATCCCAACTGCATGACGCACTTAATGTAAACATGTAAACCACGGGAACTTCTCGAAGAGATGTGAAACATCTACATTCCCACAGCAAACAAAAGAATACTCCTCTTCATTCACCTCTTTCTTTGCCATATATACGTGTGTGTACGTACAAGTGTACCATGAGAAATGTCTTGGAAAAATAATAAAACTGTGTTGCCGAGGTGAAGTGTAAGAGTGGAGATATTTGTTTGTTTTCTATTGAGCAACCACAGAAATAATGTTAACAAATGCAAAGGCAACTCAAACATCCCGGCAGTTGTGTGTCTTGAGACGAGTAAAAATGCCGTCGATTCAAAAAAAGACGAGAGCAAGACCTTCAAGACTAATCTCTGGTCCTACAACACTGCTTCTTGTGGTATTTCAGCACACGCCGAGAAGCGCAGCGGGTTTTCTGTGTACTTAATCAGTCGGTGTGTATGTGCACCTTTGTGACTGTCGGAACCTTTGGAGAAGAAGGTGGAGACAGTCTGGATGTCCATCCAAAGCTTTGATTCAAGGCCAGATTGACACATAACTGTGCAACAAAAGTTTTGTACATTTTTATTTGTAAAATGTATTTGTAAAAAAAATACACACACAAAACACCAATCAAATGGGAGCAATGATGTTTCAAAGAATGGCATTGTCAGAAATGTCTATTTATATCTTTTAAAAGGTGGCCTCGCTGTTTTAAAAGACACATCAATTGATCAACAGCCTAATTGAATGTCGACATGCTCTATGCAGCATACTTGCTGCTGTCACACATGGTTGCCATAATGTCTGCACGCTGCACGGCCATTTCTCTATGTTTCTAGACACAGAACAGACACTGGGACAGACTCTTTCCATGGGGAACTGGGTATGAATGAACTCTCATGTGGAGCATACCATGTGGGGGGGGGGGGGGGGGGGGAAGGTAGAGGTGCAATAACCAACATACTAAGCTGAGTGAAAACAAGAGGAAAAAAAGAGAGTGATGAATTGAAGGACAAAAGCAATCTGCATGAAGATTAAGAGCACAGCCAACCTGACGGCGCACAGACCAAATATTCCTGTCGAGGCAAAGATGCAGGGGGACAGATGAGACCGGTGGAGGCTTGAGGAAGAAAAGATTTGGAGTGATGATGAGAGGAAAGGATAGGACATGCCCCCTGCTGCGGCTCGCTGATAAAGAACCACTGGTCCTCGTGCCGTGGAGAGAGTGGAAGATGAATGATACGCCGTGTGAAACGAAGAGAGAGACCGATGAGATGTGAGGAGAGAGGACGGGGTTTAGTAGCTGCCAAGTGAGCAGAGAGGGGAAAATAAAACAGAGAGCACAAAATAGGGAAGTGGGCGAGATCGGCCAAGGAGAAAAAAATAACCCTGTAATTATGAGCATGAGCATGATTATAATGATGATGATGATGATGATGATGATGTGCCCCCACAACTGTGGCCACTTTTACTTCAAGTAAAATCTCAATTAAACAGATTAAACTCGTCCCATCTGTATTGACATTGTCCAGATGGTGACAGACATTTATTTTTTTTGGAGCTTGTATTTATTCAAAGATCACAAACACCTAAATTGAGCAGTGCCTCGAATGTCATTGATTACACCTGTGGCTTCATCAGAGAAGGGGACAAGTGTACCTTCTGGAGATAGATACAACAAAACATAAATCACAGATTCAGAGTTTAAAAGGATAAGTCCGGTGACGTACAATTTTTTATTCTTTTCAACAAAACCCAACAATCAATTGATCCTAATAAAGTAGTGTGTGTATCCAAAGCCTGATGTAGCTTGTTCGTCTGGGCACCAGACCTCTTTTGGTGTCCTGGACGAGCAGTTCCTTCAGAACCATACAGTACAGGCACTGCATTCATTTTGAGTGGATTCCCCGTAAATAGCCATGAGAGCACTACATTCTGGTGAAAATAGTCTAAAACCTACAGTGCAGAGCTGTTTTAGGAAATTATTTAGCCTTTTTTTTTTTTTTTTTTTTTTTTTTAAAGTGCATGCTCGTGAACAGTTATTGAAGATATGCATCTTTGGAACCAATGAATGAGTTTGGGAGAGAGTGCCAGAGAGAGACGGGCACATTGTTGGTTTCTCTCTATTCATGTGGATTTCTTAACAATAGAAAGGAATATTTCCAACCTCACCCTTCAGGTTCTCTCTAAAGCCATCACAACTTAAACAGAACCTAACAGGCATGACAGCCTGTGATTATAAACATCATAGGATTGTTTGTATGCGTGTATGCCAGTTTTTATGGAAGCATATGCGAGAGTGTGGCTAATGGGATATTATGCATGGGAGTGAAAGTCTCTATATGTGTGCATGTGTTGGCAGAGATGCACTGGCCTCGTGGGAATGGGCCTGCTGAATATCTGAGTCTGACACTAATCCAATTACATCAAGCTTCTCCTACTCCAACAGATACCCGCTATCTTCTGATGTCCCCATATACACTGCCCTGCTTTAAGGACGCATATATATATGCAGATATACAGTCCCTGACAAAAGTCTTGTCACTTATCCATTTTGTAGAAACAACAGCTTATAACCTGACTTTTAATTAATCCATTGGTTTTAGAAATGGCTCATATGAAAGCTAAAACCCTCCCAAATTATGTTTAATATACTAAAATAAATTTGCTTCACTGAAGAAAGATTGATCATTTAATGAACACAGAAAGGTCAGATTTTGGCAAGACAAATGTTTTGTCGCCTACAGAGAGTAATGTGAAAATTGAACAAATAATTTACTTCAAATACAAAAATATGTTGCATAACATCAGTGAATTAAGTAGTGGTGCTGTGAGATCCATATTTAATATCTTGTATGACTTCCATGAGCTTGAAGGACTGCATCCATGCGGTTCGACAATGATTCATACAATTTATTGATGAAGTCATCAGGAATAGCAAAGAAAGCAGTCTTACATGCCTCCCAGAGTTCATCAAGATTCTTTGGTTTCATCTTCCATGCTTCCTCTTTCATTCTACCCCAGACATGCTCAATGATGTTCATGTCTGGTGACTGGGCTGGCCAGTCCTGGAGCACCTTGATCTTCTTCGCCTTGAGGAACTTTGATGTAGAGATGGAAGTATTCGATGGAGCACCATCCTGCTGCAAAATTTGACCCCTTTTATGGTTGGGAATGTAAGAGGTAGCTAATACTTCTTGATATTTTAGGCTATTGATATTGCCTTCCACCCTGCAAATCTCTCTCACACCCCCATACTGGATGTAACCCCAGACCATGATTTTTCCGCCACCAAACTTAACTGTTTTCTGGGTGAATCTCGGATCCATGTGGGCTCCAGTAGGTCTCCTGCAATATTTGCGGCGGCTGTGATGTAATTCAACCGAAGATTCTTCTGAGAAATCCACCTTCTGCCACTTTTCCAGCGTCCATCATTTTAGCAGGCTGTGGGCCTTGGCAAATGCCACACGTTTTTTTAATTGCCTTTTGTTTAGTGCTGGTTTCTGGGCACTGATTCGACCATGGAGACCATTTTGAGACAGAATTCTACAAACTGTCCTGGTTGACACGGGGACTTGAGGTGACCAGGCCTGGTGGAGCTCTGCTGCAGTGGAAAAGGGGCTGGCCTTGGATTTTCGAGCCAACAAACGGTCCTCCCGAGCAGTTGTCTTGCGGGGTCTGCCGGACCTGGGCTTGTCCAAAACATCTCCAGTCTCTTCAAATCTTTTTCTTATTCTTTGTACTTGACGCTGAGACACATTGAAGGTGTCAGCCACCTCAGCAGTGGATCTGGTCTTCAGTCTCTTGATAATCAACGCTTTCGTCTCAGGGTGAATCTTAGGCATGTTGTCAGAGGTCAAGTTGCAGTTGATGTGAAGGTCTGGTGTGCTGGGGTTCTTTTTATACACACCCACTAATTGATTGATCAATTATTGATCACAGGTGAGGCTGTAATCTAGGATTGGGTGCATCATATGACAAGGCGACAAGACTTTTGTCTTTGCAAAAACTGACTCAGTGGGCTTTACCAAGCTGTGAACGTTAGAATGCTTTTCAGCAGTTTCATTTGGCACCAAAACATTATTTCAAAAGCTGTTGGGATTGAAATTAGCCATTTCTTGTAAAAAAAAAAAATTGATTACAAATATATTTGAGGGGCACTTAAGGTCAACTTGTACCCAAGCGACAAGACTTTTGTCAGGGACTGTATATCAAAGAAATAGTATAAGCTGGTATACACAGCCCAGTGTGAGTGCTTACCTCTTAATGTAAACGGTATGAGTCCTTATACTTTCAATATACACTATATGACAGTCGTCTGACATTATTAACTCTTTCAGTCTCCGAGGCCTACCTATGGTCACGTGGCGACATCACCGGGGTTTTTTCTTCAGACTTGTAAAATGTCATCTACGAGTCTGGAGAGGTTTTGTCAACAGTTTCCACCGGCTGTGCGATACCACTCCACATGAACTGATCTTAATCTGTGAAATTGGTGGAGTTCCCCTTTATAATTAATCTAGTTTCTTTAATTGCAATAAGCACCTGTAACGTCATGACTGCGTTACAGGGCTTCTAGATTGTCCCAATTATAACTGCGATTAACGTTTCGTAGTCCACGATCATTTAAATGATTGCTATTTAAACTAATTTGGCTACGCAGACTCATTTTTGGCTAATTCAATTGTGTGCGTGTGTGTGTATAACCAAATCTCTGTGGGTAATTCAGACTAACAAGAACGTGTGTTTCATTATATTTTTTAAATAAAAAAAAACTGGAAATACAGCCTTGCGGCAATTCACATTGACGTGTTAAAAAAAGTAATTTTGTCCCATTAGACATCTGTGATAAATTGTCAGTTATTAGCATATGAATTAAACATATGAATTATTAAGTTATGACCAAAAATGTGTTTTGTGACACCAAAATCAGATCAGTTCATTCTTGGTGGAAGTTTGTACTAAATTTGAAATAGTCCCCTCCAGGCGTTCTTGAGAAACCTCGTTCATAAGAATGCAGTGGACGGACAGACGTATGCCTCTGGCCCCAGCTGTCGCCAGCGCGGAGGCATAAAAACAATAGGTGGACAGAGACGGCAACATATGTGTGTTTTTAACTGTAACGTGTTGATGCAATTACCCTTTCTGATCAATAGAGTCAGGACCTCTAATAACTGTGTCTAGACCCAATCAATGGCTTAGCGCGTCTGGACACGAGGAAGAGGTTTAAATGTTTGAAGTGGAAGAGGGCTCTGTGGTCTGATAAGTTGCTGTCATAATAGGCTCCGGTGTGTTTAACGTAGGACACTGAGACACACTAAATAAAGGCCTATGAATAAGTCTGGACACGAAGAAGAGGTATAAATGTGAGGGGTGTTCCTCCAAACAGGAGACGACAACTGACCCTGCATAGATCTCACCAGAATCACACAGCAACAAGCACAGAGGTCTGTCAAATTTGAAATCAGAAAATGGGAAATGCTATGCTTGTCAATGGAGGCTGCTGGTGCATCCCCCATCCTGTGCCGCTACCAACACACTGAGTAACAGATCTACCTATAGGATCTCAATAGAATAGGAAGTGGTGGTGGTGGTGGAGGAACTTGTTTCATCCCAGTAAGTTATGTCCAGGATAATAAGCAGTGTTTTACTGCAGAAGTGTGCTCTGCTGCACCTGTGACCATAATCTACAGGAATGTCACAATGTACTAGAACACTCTGGAGTACACTTCTACATCACTGCAGCAAGGTGAGCAGTTAAACCACTTGGGGTCGGCAAAAAACAGATGTTCAGCTCGTGTTAAAAGTTTAGTTGTGTCCTCCCGACCAAAATGAAACGGCGTTTTCCCACAACGCCTCTTTGTAAGCAGTAAATACATCAAATATGCTGGTCCTGCATTGTAATGTGGACTCCAGTGTTTTGGACAGTGCAGAATTATACAAAAATTACACGAAATGTATCCACAATACAGATTTTCAGTGTTTCCGCTGTCAGATGACAGCACAAGAACACATAGTAGTGATTTGCAAGAACAAAATCGTATCCAAATCTGAATTTTTATAACTGTGCACTTGTGAGACAGAAAATAACACCCCTTAAAAGACAGAATGACATGTCGACAACGCCTATAATTTGTGATTGATTATACTGTCTGAAACACAGAACAGTTGGAGGCAACAGAACACAGCTTTAGCTTGGTAAGACCAAGCAGAATAACCACCCATGTTTGTCAAAACACCCAAAGTTACAACCATGCTCTTTACAAGACGGCAACAGTAATGCGAGGCAAGAAGTACAGATTCAACCATGTTTCCTTTGTTGTGGTAGTTTAGTGTTGATGGCAAACTTTTCAAACCCTCTCTGGGAAAATGCTGGTGTGGACTCAAAGACTTTCAGTGGAACAAGCGGGTCCTTAGCTGCACTGCCAAAACAGAAGGCAAACCAAACCGAGAGAGACAGAACAGTGAGCTGAGAGATAAGGTCATGGACATTCGTCAGCGTTATTATATCCAGGGACAAAGATTGATCAACCGTACAGAAAATAGACAGCACCATTAAATAGCCATCAAGAAAGACACAAGCGGAATTTAAAAAGTTTAGGACAAGAGAGGTCAGAGCAACAGTCATGGAGAAACTAGGGCCGGAAAAGAAAGGGAGTGAGAGATTACCCTCAGAACACAGAAAGAACACACACCTATATCAACCGTTCCTTTTCTGAGGTTTCATTTGCTCATGGTCTCTTGATTTAGAGGGAGGATTAGAACTTGATGGCAGTAATTTCCTCACTAAATGAGGTGGCACAAATTGTAATAGCCTAATTAGTATTGTACTAGAAGGCGTAAGTGTAGGAGCCCTATAGCAGTCAGTCATACGGGTGTATACTACTAAACACATACCTCGAAGTGTAGGAGTCTGCACATGCATGTATGCATGTGCATACACGCATTTAGGATTTAGCACTCCTACATTTGTGCATACGCACACACACATGCGCACAGTAAAAAGAAATGGGGACAACATGGAAGAGCTGTAAATCTGCCTAGAGTGGGCCACCCTCAATAAGTGAGCATCGGTGTGGAGAAGGACGGAGCGACTCGAGGGAGGCCACTAAGAGGTCCACAGCAACTCTGAAGAAGCTGTGAGGTTTGCCAAAGTCCTGCGGGCAAAGTGGAAGCGGGCTCTGTGGTCTGAGGAGACGGAAACTCAAGAGTCGCCGTCATAATCCTGAAGGCTTCGGTGTGTTTAAGATAGGACGCTGAGACACTCCTGTAGTGTATGTGGATTAAGTGCATGTCAACATAAGTTTGAGGATGTGCTATAATAAGGACATGTTGGATGGTCCTTATTGTTTGTAATAAATAAAGGCCTATAAATAATTCTGACAGTTTTAGTCTCATCAGTGAGAACCTTCACGGTGCTCTGGTGGACTCGGCTGATGGATTGGCTGTGACTTGGAGGACTGGTGCTTTGAGCGACAAGCGGGGTCAAACGGTGAAATGCAACATCCTGTCTGAAATCTGCTGCTCCATCTGGCAGGCACTGAAAGACCAGTTTATGCTTTTGTAAAACTCAGGAGTGGAAGGATGCACTAAGCAATTTTTGCAGTGTTGAAATGTTTAAAATGTTATAACTGGGCTGCAGTAACGCTCGTCTTTTCAATGCGACTTTCGTGATCGGAAGCACCAGATCGGAATTCAGGTGTGTCCACGCTTGGCAATTAGATGCAACCTGCCTGATCAGATAGTGATCGGACAGAATTCTTAGTCAATTTTGAAAGTCGATTTGAAAGTCCCCTGTTATTTTTGCTTCTTATTCTTTCTTGTTTATATTGAAGAAACACATTTTCCTATAAACTCTTCCCAATGAAAGTCCTATAAAGCTTGCGCAGAGTTGCAGAGATGGTTGTAGGAGCTCACAAAGAGCTGCAGAGGCGCTGTGGACAGCGCAGGAGTTGGAGCTGGGTTTTCCAGAAAACAACAACCGTATCAAATCTAGGCTCAGAAGCTCCTCCTCATCATCTAACTTTCTTTTTTTCAACCATGGGGTCGTGTTGGGCTTGGAGTTTTAAACTTTATAAAGCTTTTTCCTTTGACATCACCACTGGGGTTTAGCCCATTTGCAGGGCTTTCAGAGGACATAAATCAACTTGATGAAATGTTTGACTGTATTTTGAGTACTTAATTATGCAATGCCTTTCATTTGATTAATTACTATCGAAATAAGAATGTTGTGACATGTAGCGCCTACAAAGTGCAACCAACTGAAGCGTAATGAAAAGGTAGCCTCGTTGTTTCCATTACTTAACATTTAGTGCCTTTTACAAATACTGAAAATCTAATCAAGCTCTTACAGTTATCATCAGTGAATTGCTGATCACAAATACAGATCTCACTTGAAAAGTTCTCTAAATTGTCCTTAAGGCTCGTGACCCTCCTGAAAAGCATGTCAACCACTCATTGGGTGATATGGATTTGTTTTGGCCTATAAGACAATAAGTTTGGTATCTCTCTCCTAAGTTGTATGCGTAGGCTTTCTGCATTGCATCACACCTCTTAACTTTGTCTGCACAGGCCAGGCACTGATGCAAACACACATTCTCGCTTTCCAGTTTATGATGTCAAGATGATGATGTCTCAGGGCGTCGGGTGCTCGTGACTGTGTGAGGCAAGAAGAACAAATCCATGTCATGAATTTTGAATGAAATCATGCCTGCACACGAGGACTCTCACGTACGCGCATGCAGATGCATGACAGGAATCACACCCCCGCAGCCAGTTCCACACGATGTCGCGGTAACAAGCGAAGGAAAGTTGCAAAGTGCCAACAAATTCAGGGGAGAAGATGACTGCTAGCTACCAAATGTGGATTCAAACAGTAAAGGATTTAAAATAAAAAATTAGCTTCAGGTGTTAAGAGGAAGGAAATGCATTCAGCATGTTTTTTGTTAGATCTAAAGGATACGTAAAAGATATGAAAAGAAAGGGTACTGTGGGGAGGAAACTTTGGTTGCAATGTGTTTTCCTTACAGTGACACCAGAGGGTCTTACTCTCTCTCTCATTTGAATCAATATCTGCATTTTGAAAAGATGTTTTCAATTTATATCATGACAAAAATAAACATATACACGCATATGATTAACAGATGATGTTACCATCAGTTCTTCATGTTACTGTTTAAACAGAGGGACAGATTGGTTATTGCAGATGAATAATTAAGATTAGTATTAAAGTGGCGCTATCGGACCAATATGCTTCCTTTGACAAGACGCTGAGATATCTTCTGGATAATCTTATTGTATTTCTCACTGATATATGAATGATATAGCTTAAAGCTACAGGATATATTAATATATATGGTAAGATCTGAACACCTCAAGCATATGTTTTCCATTTCAGGCCAGAGACGCATCGTACTGAGGATTCCACAAAGCTGGTGTACAAACACTTCATGTGTGCCGGTCCCAAAGGCCGGCTCACAAATGGACAAATCTCAAGTCATGACACAGACTGAGGAGAGAAATGTAATAAATGTGACAGATTTTATGCATGAGATTCTGAAGAACCAACAATAAAAAAAGACAAGTGTGAGAGTGTTGCTTTGACTTCTGAATGTAAAAAATGTCGACTGCATCAGTCGGTCAAACTTATTTTCATTATTTACTATCGTGACAAGTTTGAGCTTGTGCTCGGTGGTTTTGAACTATTAGACAGCATCATTTACTGTGCAATCCGTCCTGAGCAAAGATCAATCGCTAAATCATTTTATTACTCGCCGGACAAGCCCTGAATTTGAGTGAATAGGACGGAGTGTCTAACAAAATGGGAAGCAGCGTGAAGCAGACCGATTTTCTTTAGCTCACTCAGCAAAAAGTCAAAACCAGTGGTTGGTCTCCGCTGTAGCGAGTTCCATTCAGAATGAATACGCTTCCCACTGGTAATTCAGATGCATTAAGATCAATTTAACAATGATGAATTGTCAGACCAAAGATGAATTTTTCTCATCACTTGAATCACAATAATTAACTCCCGATAAATCCAACGAGTTGACAGGTGAAAACACTAAGCACACTTTGCATCATTATCTCATTTGAACAGCTACAACTTTAACACAGAGCTGTAAGTGGGTAGAATGAGTCGAGCTCTCCCTGAAGTGAATGTTTTGCATTCTAATATCTTCAACAGCAGGTTGCAGTCTTGTTCAGAGGCCTGCATGGAACAGCTCAATCACTTACGGCAACACTAATGTTGGTTTAGTACCACTCTGATTTTCATGGCAGACATATTGACAGAGACGGAGAAGCATATAGAGTATATTTAATAACAATAATTAGAAAAGTGCACTCAGTAGAGTGAAGATCTGTGCCGGGATAGTCTGCAACGACCACTGCTGTATGTTTGATTGAACAAATACAAACCACAATTCCTTGCAGTCAGTGCTCGATTGAATTTGTCGTATTTTTTAAATCAACGGAAAGATTCAGCGATTCTGTCTAGCGGTTACTAGCAGCTAACTACCGGTCTTCCTGCCGATACGAGAAGACACCCTTCGCGCCGCTGTAGTCGGAGCTCGGTTGAGTTTGTCATTTGTCAAGTTGCTAAGTGATAGTGAACACATTATCACTCCCGGGACGCTGTTCACTGCTGTAATGTTTGATTGAAGAATCCAAAGACGAGTTTGAAATAAGGCCATTGTTGATCATTTGTGACACCTACCGGCCGGTGAAGGGGCGTGAGGAGTCAGCACCAGTCGATGAAAATATGTTCTGAAAAAGTTTGAGTCACAAGAGGTCCTTGAGCAAACAATGAGCCAACAAATTACACGGCTGATGGTTGCAGCAGAATAAGAGATTAGCTGTGTACAGACACAGATATGCACACACACACACAAGCACACACTCCTGTGTATTGTGCGTGCTTGTCTTAATGGAATAGCTCACTGGGACAGTTAACATAACGGGGCCATTGTTAATCTTATTAATTACACCAGTTCTTTTCCTGCTACGACCAGTCAAAATGTCTGCTGTGAAAAAGGTCCATGTTACCATGAAGAGAAAAGAAACGGTCACGTCTGCGAGACAGATGGAAAATACAACACTGCACTTTATATTGTATATTATTCTCATCACTCTGGAGGGGAACTGAATCTCTACTGACGCCACACAATGCCCACCTCACAACCTTCTAACTGAGAGGCTTGAGGCCCTTCAAAGGTAATAAACTAGCATGCTTTACCTGCTCTTCTTCATTTTTGGTTCATTCAAAAAAGAAAATAAAAAAAGAAATGTAAACTACACCATATTTGCAGTCCTGCCACACTGTAAGAACCCACAACTCCCAGTGCTCTCATGGACAAATGGCTGTAAAGCTCAGGAGCGACAGAGATGGAAACTAATTTTGATAGCTCTGTATGTCGCAGGCAACACAAAGGAAAATCTCTATATCTCGTGGTGCAGAATAACACTGTCAGAGAGGTCTGTTATTCAACAAAACCAAATTATGCTGACACTGATGGTCTGCTCGAGACTGGAGCAATAATAAAGCAGGAATGGCAAGCCTTCATTACTAAAGCTTTGTGTGGCCCGGAGTGAATTGATAACACACTGAAACTCATTTCCTATCAATATACACCTCTAGAGGACCCCAGGGTCAGGTTGATTGTTCATTAAAATGAAATAATGACAAACTGGTAAATGACAAAAACAATTTTGTGATAAATCGGCACTTTATCAAAGCTTCAAAAAGCATTTTTCAGGTTCACTCCGAGCAACGACAGCCACCGGCTAATAATAAGAGATATCAGTTTCTATCATTTCCTTTGTTAAACATCAAAGCATTCACATTTAATGGAATTGTCGTTTAGGGGAACTTAATCAGACTCATTGCTAATCTACACAAAATAATGAAAATGAGGGAACAATTTCATGACTAATTAATAAGTGCTGGAAAATGTTTTCCATTCACTCTGAGCAATAACAGCCATGGGGTAGCAGTGTAATAGATACAATTCTTTATCTTTCGCTTCTCAAATTTCAAAGCACGTACGTTTAATGGGATGCCCATTTAAAAAGCCATTCCATCAGCAAAGGTTTTACTGGAGGAGGTCTTTTTACTTAAGCCCCATTTGGATTACAGACGGGGGGGGGGGGGGGTATTACCATACTTGGTCATTCAGATTCTAAACAAAACCTCGTTTGAACTTCTGTCTTATTTTTGTACTAAAATAAAGTAAAATATGTTGAAGTATTTGACAGAAAGGTAAAATAAACCCAAAAGTTGGATATTTGCTATCTTACGCTTGATTTTGACACACTATCATCTTCTGACTCTGTGGAACAACAAAAACCAAGTATTCTTGTACCATGATGACTACCTACCTTAACGTTCTTGTTGACAACATTAACCTTCCTAAAACGGCACTATTCAGACCGAACAAAAGCTATCTCTGGCTTTCTTTCAGTATATCATTAAGACAACACATGGACGGTTTATAAGACATTATAAAATGTGGTACGACGACGACTTGACTGGGACGGCACAAACAAATGCACACTGATTCCTGCAACTCTGGACTTCTGCTGCTCTCAGAATCACCATATGTAAAATATAATCCTCTTTAAATCTGAAAAGAACTCTTCTGACTGTGAGCCTAATGTTTATTCTTTACCATCATATGTATCCACCGTTACCAATACCAATGGCAGAAAGACGCACTTCTGAAAACTAACTCATTAGCCTAATTGTCTGGAACAAAAAACTCATCAGTTACACATCCTGAGCACATGCTATAAATGACTAAACCAAGCATTCTGTTCAAAAGAAATCGAAACTACATTAAACAATACACAGAATACAGCAAATCAGGCTTTTAAAATGAGGCTATGTGGTAATTGGTCTGCACCTGGGAGGCTGAAATATAGATAAACCTTAAGAAGTGATGAAGTTTCATGCCAAGTTTAATGCCAAGATGTGAGTGAAATTTTCTGGGGAAAGAACTCCATGTCTAGTCTTTTGTCATTCCTGTCGTGGGGGTTAGGGGTCATCCTTAACCAATTAAGAATTTTTAAGCTGAATGGATAACTCTGTGCAGGTGTTTGCATTAAAATAGGCCTTCCTGTACAACTGCTGCCCTTGAGAAAGGCCCTTTACTCTCATAAACAACCCTTGTCCTAATTGTGATAGAGTCTCTATTGATACAGATGTAGCCTAAGCCTTGCTCACACAGGACTAATATTATCTGGGGACCTCATGTCATTTAGAAATGACCACCCCACATGTTTCGTGCGGCACATGCACACAGGATATATAGAATAATCTATGTAACTATGTGCCTTGCTGCAGTAGATACCACTACATATTATTCATGACTGCTCGCTTCACATCTCCCCATTCAATCAGTTCAGACTTGCCTTCGAGCTTACATGCAAGTTGTGTAACCCATGATAACGAAGCTGTATGTTGTATTTCGCCAGGATTCACCACATGATTCCACCTCTGGCCTCTATCACTATTGACTCCATCAGGTGTAGCAACCCACCCCCTCATTATACCTCAGTGCTACCTGCACAATGGTGCGTAAAATAGGGCACTTTGGTCTTCCATTTTCATGTTTGAGTCTAATCAGTCACTGGCACCTTCTCACCGCACAAAAAGCTGTATGCATGTTGTTCGTCTATATTAGTGTGTAATAATGAAAGAATAGCTCTGTGTGTGTGTGTGTGTGTGGAGGGGGGAGCGGGGAAGCTGCAGCACAACAGACGGAGCCCATGTCATTAGCACCCAGTGGACAAAGTCTTTGATGTCGCCTATCCCTCTTCTTGTTTGATGGCGCTGGCCTTACAGATGAAGCACAAGAATCAAATGATGCTTTGTGTACCGAGGCCAAAACACAGCATCCGTTAGCCGAGTCCAGTTGCCTGGAACACTCAGATCAAAGTGAGGGGCCCTTATGAATGCCTGACAAGATAGAGTGGAACAGTCAACAGCTTCCAAGACACAAAACAAACTCACACTTCATGCCCAGAAAAACATGGCAAGTCAAATTCAGGGACAAATCAGAAGACGGCAGCGGTGGTGAGGGCTGCCTCTCCTGAACACAGAGACTATGAATCGTAGAGCGCCACCCAATGAGGACAGCCCGTGAGTGGAATGATGAGTCGAGAGGATTGCTGAGCTATCCAGGACATCTGAAGATAAATCAAACCCACGTATTTAAAGGTTGACGTTTGATGTTTTATCAAATATCAAACTCGGGGTGTGTGTGTGATTTTGATAAATGTGCCGTGAAAGACCAGGTCTTCACATCTGACAATAGAAGTCTCTTCATTTAACACACAGATGTACAATTTCTCTTTGTTTAAAAAAAAAAAAAAAAAAAAAAGTACATAATGCATGAGAGGACTTTGAGTCTGAGCTTTTCCAAGAATCCAGTTCCTAGAGTCAAATTCTTGTTATTTTTACGAATTTGGGGAAAAGAGTCAAAATAGCTCGGATGATCTCCGAGAACAAATCGTTTCATACTCTGCCCAGAGCAGCTTAACACACAATCTATAGAGTTGACGAATAGAAAAAACAACATGTTATTCAGAGTGACTAAATAATAAAGACGTACTAACGAACGCCAACTTAAACTATTAAAAGGAAACTATAACTAAAGCTATTCAAATAGTGTAGATATTATCCAAACACTTCAGCTCCACGTCTTTATAATACTTTATATATATATATATATGTATATATATATGTATATATATATATATATATATAATATACTGTATAGTGTAAACAACATTGTGTCGTCACGGTCAAAGAAAATTCATGAGTCATGATTTTCATAGACACGGTCGATTGCGTTACTTACTGACAAATGAACGCTAACACACACCAGACTGTCTGACAAGTGCTCGAGGACCACACTGACAACACATGAACTCATTTGTCTTTAAAGCAAGCACCCCCCCAGCAGTTAAGACCTCGTCACTTCTGGGCAGTGAACCAAACAGACACTTTGCCCTCTACATAATGTCTAACTTTGATAAACCTTTTATTTGATTCAGAGGTTTCACTTGAATTCCAATTATCCGGGGACATTTCACTTTGGACAATGAAGCACTTTATGGCATGAGGAGCTTCCAGGGTGTGTCATGTACGAATGCTAATAGAATTAATCCTACAACCAATAATTGTACTTCTAATGACTGGCAAAGCTCAACTGGGCTCTGTCTAATTTATGGGTGACTTCACAAAGCATGGATTGAGGGCGCTGATTGCACATAATGTGCAACCACTATCTGACCCCATCTCAAGGTCCGATTCCAAAAAAAAAATCATTAATAATGCATTAATATTACAGCAAAGACACCCTGTCAAGTTTGCAGCAGAGTGCAATTTGCTCCCTTTCTCCGTTTTCCCCGTCTTCACTTTATTCATCTTTTATGTAAGATTGCAGGTGCCCGCAAGGAAGCAGCAAAATCTAATTCAACAAGACAAACCAGCACAATCATACAAATATCACCTGCAGGCAGAGAGACTGTGATGAAAGTGCTCGACAAGAGGAGGCTACACGAGGAGAAAGTGTCAGATGAGGACAGATGAGGGGAAAAAAGGAGGGAGGGGATGCAGCAGAAAATTAAAGGAAGGCAGTAAGGATGGACGAGGTAATATATATGGACATGTGCGTACTGAGCTTGAGAGTTTATTTATATTTTATCCGTCTCTGCCACTAACCAGTTTTCTACAGGGCTCAACAGTCAGGAATGCCAGGCGCAAGTAGAATACCAATTCAGGCTAGTAAATAGAGGCAACTTACTTGCCCAAGTGGTAAAAAAAACGAAACGCGTTGTTTTTTTTTTTTAACGGAGCTGATGATGGAAGTAGTCACAGACTGAGTCATCTCGCTTCCTTCTCATATCACTCACTCGCGAGAAAATGTCCCCGGCTGAAGACAAATTCATGATCTGAAGCTCAAGCGAGCATTTCAATAATCGTTGAAAGAGGAGTTCAGTTGTATGACGTTAAGAGGATGTGAAACTCCAGATTAATTTACTTAAATGAAGATCAAACTTGATAATTAACTTGAGTCTTTGTTAGTTGACAACCGTCATTAAATAAAAGTAAAATTTACTTTGGGCAAGTATTTCTGATGGGGCAAGTGAAAAAAACAGAAAGATAAAAACGTTGAACCCTGGTATACCACACAGAAGACATGCAGCGCTTCAGCGGAATAGAATATTTAACATCATTTCACCTTAAAGGTCCAGCTTTTCTTTCATGTCAGTTTTTAATGTTGAGAATGAACTGTGAAGCTCAGCATTAGATACCAATACAGCCTGTATAAATATTTAGAGATTCAAAATTTAAATGTCTACTTCTACATACAGCAAACATTTATGATCCCTTAGATTCGGTCTTTGAAGAATCTAGATATGCACTGAGCTATCTCAGCGTCATTTTGTCATTCTGCTAGTGCTATCGGGTGATACACACACTGACGGAGAGACACATCTGCAACAAGCTAATATCAGCCGATATATATATTGCACAGCCACTGTATTGCTGCATTCACGTCAGGGTAGAAAATTTACATATTTTTTAGGGGGCAATTTTTGCCCCCACTGACTGAAATCCAGGGGCATTTCCAAAGAATTGGGGGCACTTTTTGAAACTTGTGAAACAACATTTAACCTTTGTTCAAAATAATAAATATACTTATTTAGGCTTACAGTATGTGAGCAATTGTCATCAAATGGCAATAATAAGACTATTAGGCAGTAGTCTACAGATTCAAAGTGTTTTCTTAGATTTTTTAACAAAAAACAAACATAAATCAGACAATCATATTCAATTGTATTCTTATTTCTTTGTGGTTATTTGTTATTATTACATTTTTTAAACAACTATTAACAATTATTAAGTCAACGATGCCTTGATTACATATGCATTAGTCATTGTGTGGAATTGAGAAAAATATTTTTGTAGCACCTCAAATATTTAAAAAATGTGCCATTTGAAGGTACAAATTCAGTTCAGAGTTTTTGCTTTGTAAAATATCTTAATTGACTGTCAGTCAGGTATTATTCATTTCCAGCAACCCTCAAATCAAAGAATAAAGACACTTTATGCACAATTTAGGTGTATTTTCCCTTTAACTCACGAGATGCAGGTAGCATGTTTTATACTTAATGTGAATATAATTCATTTAATCTAGTTTCCATTATGCAATATGTATACTTTATTGGCATCTTATTCTGAAAACCGGATGTTTGTCTGAAGAAACCGGATGTTGTCTCACGTTAATCTTTTCCGCTAACTCCCGATCTGTGCCGTTTGAATGCGTTTACCGTGACTTTCAGCATATAGGTGCACTAACATTTAAGTGTCTGCTGAGTTGACCGCAGTCTCGCAGTCACAGGTCTGATTAAGAAGCGCTCCATTCGATTCTTCACGCACAAGCAACACGAGTCAAGGCGAAAATCAAAACCATTCTGTGGCAACTGGACCGGGTCATATAGGCTACGATGTTTTTGACAATTTCATTAAATTATCATTATTATTAGAGGAAATTATGGGGGCATTTTTTGCCCCTCTCCTAGTGATATCGGGGGCAAAATTATATTTCTTAGGGGCAGTTTTGCCCTTTGCCCTCGTGTATTTCCGACGCTGGTTCACGTCATATGGGACGGATGGTAGAGATGCGAAAGATCCCCATGTAAACGTTCAGGTCATCAAGACAATTGTATGAGTACAGAATTGGTTGTTTCAGGATTAACAATATAACCCGATATCCACTGATGTGAGACGCCCATATTTGTATCAGGCACTTCTGTATTAGGAAGCGTTGGACACATCTCGTCTTTCAGAAACATCTGTTTCCCAGCCGTAAATACGACACGAACATTATTTAAAAGTCTGAAACTTTCAATTACAATAAGTGGAATGACAGGAACGCAGCATATCGGTGTAGCCATAGAATTACAGACAGCAAGTAAGTGAGGAGTCCACAGTGTAACCTTATCATTCACATGCAATGCACATAAAGGGAAACTTAGTAGGGCTCAGTCTGGGAATCTTGGCCATCCACACACCTGCCTGGAGAAGAAGGAAGAGTGAGTCAAGTCTATATCCAGGACTAGTGATGTGCATGAAGGTGAGCCAGACTGTATCTATTTGGTATTGCTTCACCTCCACACTCACTCAAGCTGCTTCATTCCCAGAGGGGTGACATTTCACGTCCCAAGTGCCAGTTTTCATAGCCCGGCTTCCCTGCCTTCACCTGCTGCCTGACTGGCAATGCAGGAGCAGACCCCGACACCTAACCCTGCAAATGGTGGACCTTCTGATGAAAGCTGGCTCAACAAAAGTGCAAGTACACTTGGAATGTAATTAAGCGACGTGGATGTGACTGCATTGAATATTAGCACAAAAAGTACGATTGATTCCTCTCCGACGTGTGCATTGTTGTCTCAACAAATTCCCCAACGTGAGGCATTGATGCATTGACTTTACTATTTACTATGAGAAAGTGATAAAAACAGACGATATTCCCTCTCTCACAAGCTGTTTCATACGTGCGCATACACACATCTTTATCCCCCTAAATGCTTCTACAGAGACATGCACACACCTGAGAGGGAAGAAACTATGAGGAAGCCAAACGAGTGAAACGCTCAAAAAAATCCGCCACGGGTCATATTCCTCATTAACTTTCTCCTCAAACTGCAACTAGAAATCAAACTGCCTCACGTGGGCACACACCCGCCACACACACAAGCGTTCATGCACGTTGCCGAGCACACACACCCACACGCGCTAAGAAGCTGGGAGAGGCGCGACTTTAAGTCTTCTCTCCTCTATTCCCTGAAGCAGAAAGTCAGGATCTGTGCTGAGGTGATAAGTGCACTGCGAAATTCACACATACACACACACACACCCTCACACACACACATACACACAGACAGAGGAAAAAGTCACTCAAAGTCCCACTAGAGAATAAACAGCTGTATTTCTTCATTCAAACACCAATAAAATATAATTTGTATATAAATTTTGCTTGCGCACTCATCTGGAGAAAACGCACGCACGCACAAAAAACAATATTTTTCACATTGTGAAGTAGTGTTACAATTTCGGAGCTTCCACCGTGTGACGCGGATCAGCAGAGGAATGCCACCCCATACAGATTGCATGCTCATGCATGTATGCGTCATTGTGCCGTTTAATTGGTATACACCCCCCACCTAGGGGCCATTTATAGGTACTCAAAGGCGTCCGTGCTTTCCTCAAGTGACTCCAAGCATACTGCGAGCTGCTATGACACATGCGTGCATCCAGGGGCTGTACTTAAATGTGATTATGTGGCACACTGCATGAAAAGATGGAGCAGCTATTGAAGCTGAGAGGTGGTTGACTAACGAGTGTGTGTGGAGAGACAGCCTTCCTCTGTGCTTACTGGAGAAATTAATATTTTCTGGTTTATTTTGGTTGAGTGATTTTATTCTGGATTATGAGTGCCAGTGTAGTACAAAAGATGCCACAAAAGGTGAGAACTAGCAGAGGACAGGGACATTAGGCTCAATAACATAACATTATCGAATCTATTTGTGTGAAATATCAAACGAGAATTGGACCACAGAACAAAAAGGTTTTGCGATTGCGAAATTAGATCTTTATTGTGTGTGTACAATTGTGTTTGTGTGTGTATTTCACTGACCAGTTTCTTCCTCTTGTCCTGCTCAGTCGGTGGCTCCTCGTCATCACTCAGCTTCGGCTCCTCAAAATGGCTCATCAGCATGCAGCTGCGAACAATAATATCCGACTCAATATTAATAACCACGTACAGACCTCAACAGTAGGAGACAATTTCAGGACAGGCAGCGTGCGCGCGCACACACACGCACACACACACACACACACACAGGAGAAAAGGCTGAACCCTCTGGCACTCGAGTACACAGCCCGACCTGCTATTCATATTGGTTCATCAGCATGCAGAGAGAATTACAAGCGAAACCTTTGTGCTCAGTCCAAAGTCTTATTTCTTCTGCCGCCTTTTTTTTTGTTTACTTGATCCTTTGTGCGAGTGAAGGTAAGGTAGTGGGGCTCTCGAATGTCACATTTGGTGACTTTGACATGTGGCATTTTAAAAAAGTCGTGATCAGAAATATTAACTAAATTCTACCTAAACTCTGACTAATGAAATCCACACTAATAATCCAGCACGTTTATACAGCTCAGATACTCCCATCCAGTCTGTCTATTCTGGAGTGAACACACCTTTAAAGTGGCTCAATATTTCTATAATAATGTATCAAATGACAACGTAAAGATAATGTGACAGTGTAAAAGAAGCCCTTCATACTGATAAACCTACAGAGAATTAGCACTTTAGAGCTTTATAGCGATTTACACTTTGCAGCTTTACTGTTTCGGTTCACTCCCACCATCTCATGGCGTCGTTCCGGGGCGCAGCAGGCAGCTGTCATCAGTGGAAAAACACCAAACGGCAGACAGACACAACAGTCAGCAGCTAAAGAGCCAGACATTTTCTTCAGGAGTTGGTGACCAAAAACAGAGCTACAAGAGAATGAATTATCGGCTTACATTTTTTTACTAATTGGTTTATTTGATAAGGGACAGTGCACATTAATAAGAACATTGCTATAAATGCGCCAGAGTTAGCCAAGAGGCTATTTTTCATCTGTAGTCCCACCTTGATCAGGTGGCCAGAGACACAACTCGGAATGAATGAAAATGTTGTTCCGTGACTGCTGGATGTGTAAATAAGCAACTGTTTGCCATGAAGATCGCCAAATAAACTAAAGGTGATTATACGTCAACGTTGTGTTCACAACTCGTTTCTGCTGCCCCAGGGTGGCACAAAAAAAAATCCGTTATTGCAGTTAAAGCTACATATGGCCACATATTTACTTCCCCTTTTTAAAACGTATGAAGTTTGAATTTTGTTGAACTGAAAGTACAACTTTTCTTTTCCTATATTTTAGTTTTTAGAATCTTGCACATTGATCCTATGCAGCTCAGTTCAGCACAAAAGACATTCACACTGTTAATTCCTTTTACAGTAGTTGAGTAACAAGTGACTGATTTACTACAATAACACTGGAGTAACATGATGAATTGGGTTGCCAACTGGCATGTTTTACTGAATTAATCCATGGCAGCAATGACTTCCATTGTTATTCCACACCACACGGGAACTATTCCAAACCACTTATAAGAACAGAAGAATGAAAGGGAAGTCTTAAAGGAAGATTACACTACCCACTGCTTTCCGTCTCAGTTGATTGCATTTACAAACAGTGAATAAAATGTGCATCCACAAATATGTTTCTTGTCTGTTATGAAGCACAACAGGGGACCAAAACAATTCAACACATCACCGGCAAATAAGGAAACATTTGCACTAACCGCTCGACCCAACTTTTCACTTTATTTCACACTGGCAAATTTCAGGAGGGAAGCAGAGGAAATGTGTGTGTGTGTGTAGGTTAAAGTCACACACCACAAAAACATTTGTCTTTAACCACCCGGCCAAATCAGAATGGTGAATAAAAATCACTAAGTATATAAATCAGGTTATAAAATTGTGAAAAATAAGCAGTATTACACTTCTCTGAAATGCTGACAGCGCAGTGAGGGTCGATTATACGAGCACAGTATGTACCATGGATGTATGTACAGTATATAATAATAATACTACTTCTCTTTGGCCATCTCACTGCTGCGTGCTACTTCTGCTGCTCTACGGGCAGAGCATGCGCACCGGAGACTTCCAGTTCGGCCCTATGCTAATTTGAACGGGAATAAAATCATCCAATCGTGCGACTCTTCTAAACTTTCCAAATGTGTTGTGACCGAATTGATCAAATTATAAATGGTGGAACAAGTTCTTCTGCGTGGGTTGAGGCTCAAAACACTTTATCGACGGTTTTACAGTCACGGCACATTGAGCGGGGGGGGTGGCCACTGATGTTATGTGCTTGAATTTGTATATAGCGCTAGGGGAGGGTTGTCTCCGGTGCATCATCAAGGCGGCCATAAAAATGCTGAACGCAAAAATGATGAAAACAGTTTTCTGATCAACGCTGCTAAGTCAGTCTTCTTCAGGGCACCGTCATGCTCCATGAGCAGGGCTGCTTTCGTATCATTGATTTACAATCGTTCTTTAGAAGTTTGTTTTCCAAGGAGCATCGAGCTGCACTGCTTTCAAAACAGATATGTCAACATTCATTCAGTATGCATGAGCTTTGTCAAAATTACAAACGGCCTTCACCTCTGCAAGGTACTGTATTGCTTATTAAAGGTACAAGTATTGATGCAGATGTTCTTCTCGGTCAATTTGTGAGAAACACGCATACTTACTCTTTGAAGGTGCTCGTTTCAGAATCTTCCGTCATCACGTCATGCAGGGCCTCAACGGAGATGTTGATGATGCCACAGAACTTGTCCTGGATCACACTGATGACAAACAGACACCACCGACTCATTACTCACGAGGTCACTCATTCAACAGCTGTGTGTTGGAATGAAAAAGAAAGCTAGATGCACGTATAAAGAGAGAGAGAGAAATGGGCGTCTGCCCAAATAAGCAAATGGTTTATCAAGAGCACCATGACAACAGAGAGCAACAGTCAAGGTAAAATCCTGGTGACACTGAAAGTGATGAAGTGTCTGTCAAAAAAAAACATATGGCCGTCCACAGAAAAGGGGATCTATGCCATTCATCAACTCATGTTATAGGACACGTGTCCAGATTGTTCCGTTTGTATGCTTCTCCCCGTTTCTCCATTGGCTTCCATTTGGAAGGAACATTTTCAAAAAGACACAAAGGCAAACCAAAAAAAGAATAAACATCAATCGGGTAATGGTTGAAAACATTTCTCTACTTTTATGATCCCAGAAAAACATGTTCCCATTGCACTGATCAGTAGCATATGATAAGGGGGATTGTCCACCTAGAAATGCAGTTTTATTTGATTGTCTCACACACTCAAGTGTGAAAAATAAAAATCAATAACGCTTTACGCGCAGCCTTGCGGTCTGAGTCTTATTTTAGCCACTGAGGTGATTCTTCCAGATAAAAAGCATTGCTTTAAAATATGCTGGCTCGCATCAACCCACCACCCTGGCTTAGAGACAAGCGGCAGTCATTGATTCATTATTTGAGCCATTCTTCCAAAGCACTGGAAGGGAAGTGGGGGTTTCCCCAAGTCAATGGGAATGAAGAGCAGGGAGGGAAAAGAATACAAAGACACAAAGAGAGAGTATGTGGCGGTATATGGGCACTGATGCATCAAAGGTACTGTCAGTTCAGGTGCTTGGCTTGGTCGACCCCAGGCAATGTTGCATGAAGTTCACTGAGCATGAAGTCTGGCAAAAAAATTGAAAAATCAGTGCATGACGGATACAAACCCAGCCAGTGAAAACAGACCTCTCTCTTACTTCTCGTGAGTGGGAATCGCTATGCTCGTGTTTATTTTGTTAATATTGACATCAAGACTGAAATCACGTGAAAGCTGAGCTACAGCAACAGGGGATCCATCTACTCAGCATATGACTGTTGTTCTATTCTGCACTTAAATGAACTGTGTACTTCTCCAATCAAATTGGAGCTCCATCCACACGACTATATTTTCACTTTAAAACAGCTTAATAGAACAAAAACAATCTCCGTGCAGATGTTTCAGTGCCGTAGACGGGAAGAAGACTCATCCAATGTACTCTGCAGTCCCCTCTTTAGCACCTCACGCTCAAAACAAAGACGAATTCAGATAAAAAAATATGAAAGCATATGTTTTTCAAATGTTGCAATAAGGGGTTTTATTTACAGTAGCCACCAACAAAGATATAGTCTGCTGCTATACGTGTATTCAAGGTCTTGCTTTATCTTTCTCTCACACACACATCAACCACATGCGGACGCAATCCATCACTAAGGTTGATCAGGGCCGATCTGGACATTTGATCGTTCTCTCGCTAATCCTGAGGAACCAAAACTTCATCGATAATATTATCTTACAAGGCGCATGTTATTTTTGGCCTCCCCCCCAAAACGGGCGCTCCATGTAGGGTTGGAACAGGAACTGTCACAAAGCGCTGGAATAATAGCTTGCCTCCTGCATATGTAGGCAGCAGAAGCATTATCAAATGCAGAATTAACAGCTGCTAGGTCAGCCGTTTTGAAATAAACTACTGCTAGTTGAGGCTGATGGTGTTTGTTTTCCTCCAGAAGAGGATCACGTGATAGGGGCGTGACGAATCGGGGACCATGTGAGCCAATCAAGAAGCGTACTAGGTTTCTGCGTCATCGCTCTCCGTTTCTGCCCATTTAAAATAAACTAAAACGCAACCGCAGAGTTTTCGAACTAGAATGGCTTCAGCAGCGTTTGCAAACATCTTCATTTTAAGGGTTCTAAAAGGCCGGAGTGCTGTGGACGCTCGGCATAAACGTAGCAAAGGGAGGCGTTTTAAAATGAAAACGTAGTAGTGTGGAGGTAGATTTAATGTATGTACGTACACTCACACAGATACGAGTTGTGATTGACTTCAAAGAGAATGGAAACGGCTCCAGGGGAAGTTTAAACAGTTGTTCCTTTCAGCCGGCAACATTTCACTACTAATATCCAGGGAGCGTAAAATACCTCGCTGAACACCTCAGCCCCCAATTTCTGAATAAACGTCTCAAATTGGCAGCCATAGAAACAACTGGATGCAGGCATGGTATCAAAGATCCCTTATCACACATTTAAACATGTCCGTCAATTCTAATTCTATCCAGCGCGGCACTTGTCCGGTGATTATTTTCTAATGGCTGACTAGTGCTAGCTGCTTCGTGCCTGCCATTCAAATCAATGTAAGTGGGTACAGGATCTGAGCCGACGGGCCGCGAGCAAAGACGAGACAAGAGCAAAGCCTGCTCACAGCACCTGTGTCGGAGTCGTACTCGCAGCATAAAGGAGTGGAGGACAGTGAAGTGAAGTGTGAAGGCTGAACACAGAATGACATTTTAAGTGTTATCCAAAACCATTTTTTTTTTTCAGAAAATACATTTCATATTTGATTCTTTCGTGTTCAGCTGCAATTACAGATTTAATGTCTATGGTCAAATCTGACCTCTTTAGAGAAGCAGAGTAAATGCTCTTCTTCTCCCTCCTTGCGTGCGTGCGCGTGTGTGCGTGCATAGATTAGATACAGTCCATCTAAGCTTGTTGCAAATGGATTTCAATTAAACATCCCTGATTCAAATTGATGCTGCTGAGCATCATTAACTTTGAATCATTAGAGTAAACCTTAAATAGCACAAGTGCGGGTGTAAGTGGCAAGCGCATAACTCATGACAGGACTCAAGATTGTTTCAGTTCTTCAACTCTTGCATTGGAAAATGTAAAGCATATCAAAGCTATGTATTATATTGGGAAATATTCTAATGACAGAACTGACAAATTACCCGTATGGGCAAGTAGTTAAGAATTCAAAAACTACAGGTTTCTAAAAAAATATATGTGTGAATAAAAACAAATAAAGCCAAATCATTGCATAATCTCACACTGGAGAAGAGCTTGATTTACTAGTACTAATTTACCAGCAATTACATTAAAAAAAAAATGCAAAATAAGTATGCATTAATGCAAGCTATAGGTGCAGATCAAATGTCTGCATCAAACATCGAACAGAACTTTGATAAAAACATTGATGAGTACTTGGAGAACATTCCTCTGAACATGACTTTGAGAAGACACCGTTATAATCATGATTAGACACAATGTGAGGACAGCAGACCCATGCAATAAAGATGTGTGCATATTGATTTCCTACGATGCTTGTTCTTGTTGCTCTGCCTTCGTAAAGCAAACTGTCAGTGATGATGAACTGGTAGTGCAAAACAAATACCAACGGGTTCTGATGACTAAAGCAGTCTTTAGTGAAAATGGCCTCATGGCTGTGCATGTTAAATACAAACTGAACCATTCTGGTTCCCTTAGATTGCACAAAAGTTTCCGAAAGTAAGAAGCCCACCTCATCAACGGACAAACAGGTTTCCTCCTTTGAATGCGTTAACGTGCCATCACTAAGTAGGAAAAGCAGCTGACGGATTAAATAAAAATCATCCCGTGAAAAGTGTAAGTGAAGCTGTTTCACAGAACTCGAGGAGTCTTCTTGCTTTATGCCTTGAAGCAAATTCCCAGCGGTGCGCTCTACTGTACAGCTGCATAATACTGATCCACACTTTTTCTTATAGACACCCAAAAAGTAAGGGGTGGAGATAAAATATTCAGTGTTGCAAGTCAAACAGAACCGATATGCAAATGTCATCAGCTTATTACGACTACTAGTATTCAAATTCAGTTCCATCTCCAAATATCGGTTCACCAAAGATTCCACCTCCTGCTATGGACAAACTCCACCAGAGTGTCTTGCTGTTTATTCAACATTGCAAACACAAACACTAGACATTTAATTATAACACCTACCTATTCACGCAATTATTCCAATTCTTTCTTCTAAATGTCACTGACCTCTTGCTGATCCTTCATCCAGATAACATGTTTTCTACATGTTTCTCTAACAAGCTCTTACTTCCTGTCTTCTAAGCACAACCGCTAATTTGTGGTGCTAAATGATTGCTAGAAAAAGTCACCGTTTACTTTTTTTCTTGCGACTGCTGATTTTTCAATGATGCATTTATGTATAATAAAAATAAATAAAAATAATTATACCATTAGGGTAAAAAAATAATAATTATAAGATTAGTCATTATGATTGAGTTTCATTCTTCAATTCCAGTAAAACGGAGGATTTAGGCTTCCCGTAGTCTGACTCACTGGATGTTAAGGGCTTTAAGCCTGCTTCCCTTCCGCTATCTGCTGTCTACTGTTGCTGCATCCTGTGCTTAGCGCCAAGACAATTGTGATTGGTTCAAAGAAATACAAACAAGCCAGAGTGCTTCCCCCCCCCCCCAAACACCAGAATGAATATGTGTGGAGCCAAACGACACAGCATTATGAGGAAAGGTCTACCTGTGCCAGACAAGGCCAGCCATGAACGTCACTTCATACTTTGCTACAGCTTATAGACAATCTTAAGTCATTTTGACGTTTGACCACCAACATATATTTCGTTCATCCTTAAGTGCAAGAGGCCGTTTGTGCCAAAATGTGAAGGTATTCGCCAGAGGCGCTCCCGAGATCTCATGAGAACGGGATGGACGTGAAGTCGCAGTGACCTTTGACCTCCAACATCCAATCAGTTCCCCCTTGAGTCCGGGTGAACGTCTGTGCCAAATTTGAAGCAATTCCCTCTGGGCGTTCCTGAGATATCGCGTTCACAAGAACGCAGTGGACGGAGTCAGAAAAAGACCAAATAATGAACGCTGTTAAGGGCGGACATGGACCTCATTCAGCTTCAGCTCTGATTGTATGTGAGAACGTTGATTGGTCATGCAGCACTTAACCAGCCGAACGCTGTCATAACCAATTGCTGTGTGAGACCGAGGATGGGGGCGCAACAAAGGATTGCATGCCCGTCTGCGATAACCATATCTCAATTGCAGACAACTGAGCTTCACAAAATCTTGATAAAAACATGCAGCACCATATATACAGTGAGATGAGAGGACACGAGGAAAGGGGATCAGGAAAGTCCACAGTGACTCCTCTGAACCACTTCAAGAGAAGTTTCACTGAGAATGTGAAATGAGAAATCTCTTTTGATGGCAAGTGAAGAACTTTCTCTAAACATTTGGTGCTCAGCCTTCCTCGTCAGCCTACCTGACACGTTTAGGTGTCGATGGCAGCCTAATATGTGATGACTGACGCAAGACAAGAACATGCTTCATCTCTCTCTCAATGCAACATGCTGGTTCAAGTCTGGTAGCAGTAAATGTGGGAGCATGATAACATGTCTTGACATTATGTAGGACAGCCACCCCTTTGGGTACACGAGTCAACCTCAGATTCAACCTAAAGATCCACTAAGTGCTTTATCGTGAATATCTGGCAAGGAAAGGAACTGTTTCGGTGGAAATGTTCTAGCATTGCATGCAACGGTCCTAAAACTTTCGCAACTAACCTCAGAAGATGCTGTTGTTTCTATGCAAAGTACACCACTACAATTCAACTCGACAAAATAACTGCATGAACAAGTGGACGCACAAACTTAACTCACAGCAGGAGGCGCGCACACAAGCAGAGATGCGTCATGCCGCGGATAACGCCGGATCAAAATACCTCATCACTTTGCATGTCTCCTCTTAAAGGCTGGTCCAGAGAGATGGTAAATTAGACCGATTATAAACTCACAGAGCATGTTGTGGTGTGTCTAGAAGTGCCGCACAGTCTGTTGGACAACACACCTCCTGTAAGCACCATGTAAATCGTGTCTGGAGACCCCCCACTGCCTATGTGTGCCTGCATTGTGCATATATGCGTGTGCTGCTGTCACGTAATACTGGCACCCATATGGTGTTAAGTCTGTTGATTTTGTGCAGCATATTATGGCTGTAGGGTACAAATCTGTTGTCTTCGTCAAACTTTTGAACAGCAGCTGATATTCTCCGTTGCTAGTGCCCACTTAGCGACACAGACCTCCCCGATAAGGATGAGTCCACCAGCTACGCTCTACAAAGACAAACAAGGGCCGAGTAAATATTTTGTGTCTTCACTTCCCCCTTATTTACCCTGGTGCCAGCTGTGCTGACGCGGCGGATGCCATCCACTTCTCACCAGCTCAAAGCCCCGTCTGCAGACAGATGAACGACGAGTGCTTCTCACCTGTTGTCCGACGGGAGGAGGGAAAGCAGAGCCAGCGACGACAGCTTCCTCCTCTCCGGCTGAGTGATGTTGTCCATGCGGTCGACCCACATCTCTATCACGCTGCCCAACAGCTGCTCCATCTGATGGGCGGAGAGAAGGGTGGAGGAGACGAGGTGGACGGGGAGGGAGGAGAGATGTGCGGGGGGTTAATATAGAGGGAAGAACGAGGAGACAAACAGAGGAGCGGCAATTCAATATTTAAAGAGCAAGAGTGACTTAAACAGTGTTTGGCAACTCATGAAACACTGATCGATTCTAACGTTTTAAAGTGTGGTTTAGCCTTTGTCTTATAAAAGCCTGCAAAACTCACCTTCCCTGTATTTCTGCCTCATTAACCTCACTGACTTGTCCTCTATCTTAAAGAAAGGAGAGGCATGATGGAGAGACAACTCTAGGTCTTTCATTTATTTAGATTCAGGCAACGATGTAAAAACCTGACAAAGTCAGTGTTGCTCTTGGTCAGACAAAAAAAAAAAAAAAAAAAAAAAAAAAAAGTCACTTTCACAGAAAAGGGGGTACAACTCTAAACTTTAATATGTTTCCATTTGCAATTCCTTGGCTCATTACTTCTCGTCTCGTTCAGAATGATTCCCTTTTAACAGGCACTTTGCGGTTATGTCTCTCGCCCACATTTCAAAAGGGGACTGTGCTGAGTGGACAGATATGAAGGGCGGACATCGACGCTCACCTTCTGGCTGCACTCGGAGGCCATTTGAGTGAGCAGAGACGAGAAGAAACTGGAGTTCTGGAGCAGGATGCGGCCCATGATTCCGAGGTAGGTGGACATCACCACGGGATACCTCTGTGCAAAGCGCGCGCACACACACGCACGCACACAGCAATGTGAAACGTAATCACTCATGCTTTTACATAAAGCCAATATCATTAAGCATGTTATGGGCGAAGAAGATCTACTGACACAGCAGGATACTTGAAAAGCCTGTGACCCTTAACTGAGCTGTATGATCAATAAACACCACTATATATTCTCCATGAGAATTATTTCTTTTTTACATGACAGGAAAGGACAAACTGAAAGTACATGCAGGACCTTCTCTCAAGTATTTTAGCATTCAGTGAAAGAAGAAGGAAATTAAGTGAAATTTCACCACAGGCAATATAACACCATTACAGGTCCAGATCTGTGAAAAATGTCCGGGTCAAACTCACCTCGCCGGCCACAATGCCTCTGAAGACAGCTGGCAGCAGGGGCTGGAACATGTGGGCTCCCAGTATGGGGCTAACCTTTAAAGCTATCTCCACCACCTGCCGAGACACGGGGAGAGAGGGAGGAGGAGAGTCGAGAGAGGGCAGTTAGGAAGAGCGGCAAGGAGAGACGAGCGGAACAGAAGGGGAAGAACTCGGCCCGGAGAGGGTGTGTGCCAAACGAGAGAAGGTTTGGGTCGGTGCAGGATGATGTAGAGACAAAGAGTGGGAGGACGTACGGGGGGGAGTTAGCGGGAGCTGCGTCTTTGAGAGATATGAAAAGAGTGTCGAGAATCCTCCTTTTAATTGAGGGTCTGACCTACAGTATGTGGCAAGACATTTAAATGAGCTCTCTACGAGGCATTGAAGCTGAAATCAAAAGAATACTCGAGTTCTGCAGCTCAAGTACAGCAACAAAAAACAAAGCCGAAATATGAAGCATGTAAGAGTCAAATATAACTTGACAGAGGCACTGTCGGCATTCCTACCTACAGTATGAGGATGTGCACTCAGCTGTAAAATAATGCAATCCACTGTAATACAACAGCAATACATCTTACCTTCTTGATAATATTAGAGCGGTTCAGTAATCGATGTGCTCGCTTTGATGGTCAGAAAAATACCTCCGTCATATCTACATTTAGCCACGTAAAGTAATCTTAAAGGGCAGGGACGGGGTCCAAACCAGTAAAAGATCGTTCCATTCTCATTAGCCTATAACATAAATCCAGACCACACCAGCATGATGATGTAACACTGAAACATCACAAATGGCATTTTCGCAAATGAAACCATCAAATGAGAATATTTAACTCGAAAGGTCAGCGAGCAAACTCGCAGCACAGAGACAGTGAGGGGCTATATCTGTCTTGCATAATGAACTTTTCATAGAAACGCATGCTGATTACTTTGATCCCTCTGTTCTCAGGGAGCCCATGTGTGGTGAGCTGCCGTGTGCACATGTAGGTTGACAGGTTTATAGTCAGCTGGCTCACTTTTCCCCAGAACAAAGGATTAGCAGGAGCCAGATGTGCCGTAATGCCACTGAGCTTCACTGAGATAAATCTCTACGGTTATGTGATCTTTCTGCATACATACACTGCTGAAGTGGCGCAAACGGCACATGTGCACACTGTCATGTACACACACACACACACACACACGCGCGCGCGCACCGACTGAAAGTCAGAGAGCACACCAAAAGAAACGACAATTCAAAAAGTCTACCAACATCGCACAAGCAAAGCACACCCACAGCGCGGCTTACTGTTCAGAGCTTCTGGTTGAAACAACATATATTTGCCAGTAATAGAAACAGTCACAGACAATTATCTTTCAGTGAAAACATGCTAACGTTATATAAAACTGAGAACGGCTCCAGAATGGCCCTAGAACTACAACCTGAGGAACTCCACTGAGATGGTGGTTCTTTCATATTTACTGTATGATTGCAATGGTGTTAACACGGCCCCTGCCTTTAAGATATGAACCAGCTGAGGTCCATATCAGATATCTCGACTTCAATAAGGAACCTATGCAGAAGCCTTTATGGTCAACATTATCAAAAGACAGGCTGAGATCTAGCCAGACCAAAGCTGATGTCAGTATTCAGATGATTGTCTTTTAATTCTCAGGTAAACCTTTTGTACTGGCAGCGATTCGACCGTCGCAGCACTTTTTCAGTACAAGGTTTGGGGATCCTATTGACCCAGAATCGCTGTACAGCCTAAGCTATACAGTAAGGTATTTTATAGAGTTTACTTTTAACAAACGGTTAAGATGTGTATATGGTAGGGCGATATTCAATTCAATTATTTTGTACAGCCCAATATCAGAAATCACAAATTTGCCTCAGAGTGCTTTAAAATGCGTGCAGCATACGACATCCTCTGTACTTGGACACTCGCATCGGAAAATAGAAAACCCAAAAAAAGAAACTTGTAACAAGGCAAAAAAAGACGAAAGGACAGAAGGAGTGGACCTGGTCTGCGCTGCCTTCGTCACGATTGTGGGAAAGTAGTCATGACAAAAACAGTCGGTTTATAAACGCCTTCAATGCCACTTCTAGTGCACCTGCTCTAAACCGGGCCACACCGACAAAACAAACAAACACTGGTGGAACTTAAGGAGGGAGGATGAAAAACTCAGGAGAGAGAGAGATAAAGAGTAAACAGAGGTGAGATACGTAGTTCTGTGTGTGAGAAGGACGGATTGACAGTACCTTTAACACTTGAACCTGTCCCTCATTCGTGATGTCTTTCAGCATATTGCAGAAAGCTCGACACAAAGACTCTGCATAGTTCTGTAGAGAAAGAGATGAATTGAGCATGTATGAAGTCCTTTACAATGTATGTGGATTATATGAGAGTGTGTGGGTGTGTGTGTGTGCGCCTCACCTGCAGGAAGTCTGTGGCAGACAAATATAAGTAGGCAATAACGATCTGAAAGCAGGTGCGCAGGTTCTCGGAGCTCAACTCTGAAACAGAACATCAGATGTTACACTTTAATTAACCAAATTGGAAAAAATGGGTTTCATTGATGGATGCAGGCAGGGACCGAAAAAACCAAGAGTCGGTAAAGTCTGTTCTAAACACAGTTGGACTGCTTTTCATACTGGATGGATGGTCTGACTGACTTTGTTAACTAGTATTTAAAGCATTAAAGCATGTGGTTAAGGATTGTCCAAAACTCCTAATTGAATCCACAGAGACTGTACTGTAGTTGTGCTCAACAAGAAAAAAAAGAAACAAAACTGACTCATCATGATGGTGATAAAGAAAAAAGAAGAAACTAATCCTACTGGATTAGTTTCTTTTATTCAAGTTACCCATGATGCAAACAATGGACATTGCAGCAACGGCTTCATACGCTGCTAATCTGCCAGCATTAATGAGAGGTTATGAGACTCTTAAAAAGAACCACAAGCTGAATTATTAAGCATGCTGTTGCCTCTGCAATATCATTATCCCAGCTTTAAGTGTTTCCTACTTTGTCTCTGGTGTTTGTCTGACCTCTGCTGTGTTAGTTCATGCTAAGCCTCGCATATCAGTGCTGGATGAGACCTGTGGATTTGCTGTATATACACACACACACACACACACACACACACACAACATCAAGGAATTACTTTTGCACATCGTGGTGTGTTATGTGGATTTGAAAAACACACACACACGCACACACACACACACACACACGCACACGCGCACACACACGATGTGTGTTCATTTATACTCAACACCAGCAGGGAAGAGGTTATATCTCATCAGGCTACATTCAAACAGGATTAAAATAGAATCACAACCGTGGGATAAATGTAACAGTAGAGACAACAATGGGTGATGTACAAGAGGAACAAATGAGGCCAGAAGAAGCTCGGCAAGTGTAACGTCAAAAACAATTCACTCTGAAATAGTTGAACACCAGGCATTTTGTACAAATATGGTAATGCTTTAAGGTAACACTACCAAAATCATAAGACTTTGGACCATTAGCAGAGAAATATACACAAGAGGCTGGAGTGCAGAGAATTGACTTTTAACCGATGTGTGTGTGTGTGTGTGTGTGTGTGTGTGTGTACATGCTGGAGTCCGAAGCCAAACCGGTGGCATGGACCCACCCTCGCTGACACGATCAGGTGTGTAATGGGTTTGCTGTAACAGCCGGACCTGGACACCAGGTGCACAGAATATCAACTTGGTAGTATGTGCTGTACACAGAGTGACGAGTGTGTTTCCTTGCTCACGCCTGCAAAATGTGTTGGAAGGGAGGAAAGATTATTTACAGAAGTATTTACAGTGGCTTGCCAGGCAGCGGAGCGAAAAGTAGAGTTCAATGAATAAAAAAAACACGTTATGTACGGTCCAGTTTGCAAATAGACAGCGTAGATGATGAGAATGAGCAGGACGTGAGCAGGAAGACGTGACCTAAACATACACCAAAACTAACACAGCGGGATAGAGGTTTGACGGTAATATGAGCTGGCATGGTAACAGACCATAACTCCTAGCGTCTGCGTGGCACTTGGAAATACAGACAAACATGCAGACAAGGTGAGAGGGGCGCTGAGCGACAGCTGACGGACACACAGGAACTAACGGACGAAAACACACCCGCATAGCGACACTAACGCCCCCACATGCCGTCTAAACATACACCGAGACTAACGTCTGCATGAACCGCTGGAGAGTAATGCGGGCCGACAGCGTAGCCGACTCCAACACCGAGAATAGTTGTTTACTTCAAACAAGCGGACGGGGTTGCCAATTGTCACACCCAGGATAGCAGTTAGCTCCCCGCATGCACACAGGGGCCAGATATTGTGGATGTACAGACATAAATAAAACAGTGTTTTGGTGTCGAGTAAAGTAATGTTAGATCTGTTAAAATTCAGAACACAGAACGTTTTTCTACTTTTTAATTAGGTCTTTACGGGGGTGCAGTTCTTGTTTTCGTTTGCAAAGACGCTGGGGTCAGGACCCAGGACTCTCACCACTCACCAGATGATTAAAGGGATGAGATTGAAAAATACACGTTGTGTTTTCGGAAGTATTGCTTTTCTTCTGGTGATATATTGGATTATTTTACTTTTACAAGCCTCGAAATATTCTTCAAATGAAATCACTCCCCCCCTAAAAAAATAAATCACCCTTCTTTTGATGACATCGCCTCATTTAAAGGGATCACAAGCTTGGAAAACAAAAGGAAAACGAAAAGGCCCTCCAACAAATGAGGCTCAGAATTGGTGCGGCTGAAGGAGTGCCGTGATGCTATGCGCCTGTAGAGCGTGTCCGTTTCAATCTCGCTTGATCCCTCCTGCTTATTTCTCTCTCATTCGCTCCTCAGCTTTTTTTCCCCGTCCTTCTATTATTTTGAGTTTAGTGAGGCAGCTGCAATGACGGTAAACAAACCTCTCATGCCAACTACAGGGTATATAAAGAAATATATAAAGCAACACAAACATGACTTCAGGCAGTAAACATATGGCTCATTGACCAATGCACACTTGGATCTCCCTAAGAGGATCTCTTCTTGCGGTTCATGAAAACATGAATTTCAACATAACGCTCTTTCTAAAGGCAAAGTTCAGAACAAACTTCCTGAAATCGCAGTTTTTCGTAAAGCACCTAAACCTCACATAACTTTGTCTTCCTCTGCATGTTTGGGAGTCACTGGCCGAGTCGTACTAGAGGAGGTCCAGTCAAATCAACGCCGGTTCATACAGGCGATATTAATGTCGACGTATGCAATAGGATTTCTCGAGCCATCTGCCAGCCGCAGTAAGGTAATGGCAATAATGTCTGCCGCCATCTGTGCAGGTACACAATGTATTTCAGGGGCCTAGTTAGTCAGCAAATCAGCCTTCATCAACACTCAACACTGCAAACACAGGGAGGAGCAACATTACGCTGAACTCAGATCAGAGCACAGATTGAGAGCAGACAATGATCGGTCGGTTACAAAGACAAGTCCAAAAACAAGAATGAGAAGAAACAGCAAAGAGAGATGGTCGACAAAAGCCAAAGTGACATCAAATACTCGGATGTTCCCACTGTCCTTTTGTGCACTATACTGTAGCACAGGTACCGACATGTGGAACATCGGGAGGGAACATATGCTTTCCTGTGGTCGGGCCAGGCTGCTCATTTTACTGGAGAAGAAAGCAAAGGCGACAGATTACTCAACAGCGTGTGAACAAGGACACGCCGTGTCATCAGACAAGGAAAGCGTGACATGTCCTCGGTCAGCGCGGCTCTTTGTTGTGTCTGCTAATACGGAAGGGGGTAAAACTTATTGAGCGGTTGCATCATCAGCACCTGCACAGAATCACATTCATATGTTTTTTTTCTCCTCTCACTTAATATATTACCAGAAGCATCTAATAAGCTAGCCTTAATTTCAGTCCATTTCTTAAAGCAGGAAATGACAACTTCTCAGTGTAAAGGTAACTCCAATCCGATGAAAATCAGTTCAAACATATACGATTTTAGGCAAAATAAAGAAAATGTCAGTCAATGCCTCACAAGCTTCTAAAAACAGGCGGCGGTGACACCTCCTATAAATGAGCTCAGCTACCACCAATCTTCTGAAGTTTTTTGCAATGATCCGTGTAAAGAAAGACAGTTTTGCACCAAATATATTCATATTACCAAATGTAAATACATGCAAATAGCGGTGGAGCAGTGAGACGCTGTTTGCTTGGTGGAGCGGTTCTGGGTGCTTTTCACTCTTTGCAGGTGTGTCGAGATTTACACATTTTACACGCCTTCTTTTTATGGTATTTGTGCAAGTTTAGCAGCCGCAAAAATATGCACAATCCTTTTTGTGAATTCACATCATGTGTTTTTGTTATTTTAGAAATAAAAATATTTGAAAATAATTAAAATAAAAATGTTTAGTGCGGCTTTAAAACAAGCTTTTTGGTTAGGATAGGAGCTAAAAGCAGCAGTCATCTGCTTTGATCCAGACTTTAACCGAAACAAGTAGAGAATCGACAAAAAAAAGGAGGAGGCGGCCACTGGTGGCCTTCAGCTGGCGGCATATGCCTGAACAGCTCTCACAACGACAGGTGATCAACATCTGAGATCGCTGCTTTGAGCCGAGATGACACCAGTAGGACTGCACAGGCCCAGAACGACACAAACATGGGAGGGTCTTGTGAGTGAGCTTCAAGCCAACAGTCAGTACAGAGCCTTATGTGTGTTAAATTACTTGATTCTTCACCTGTATTTTCATGACTTGTATTGTGTTCCTTCTACAAACATTGCAGCATCGCTGCTTAAATACAAACATGTGACTGGTGTCCAACAGAGGCGCTGAATGAAGTATGGTCATTTCTGAAGCTTTAGTGTGATTTGGATAGGATTGAATTATATTGAAAAAGTATTTTAATATTTTGTTCTCCCATGCAAGTGAATGGCCACAGACAATGTTGGTAAACCCTTGTGAATATTATTCTCGAACAGAAGAGGGTATTTTGCCAAATCAATATTATAAAAGCAATTAAATTTTCACAAAGTGAGGACACAACAGCCCCACCCACCCACCCACCCAC
>NW_022280047.1:3606152-3615767 GCF_004355925.1 Anarrhichthys ocellatus
CACACACACACACACACACACACACACACACACACACACACACACACACACACACACACACACCATCATCCGCTTTAATCAAATAGTCACAAAAACAGCTGCTAAAGCACTGATTAAGCTCTAGTCAGTACATCCTTCATAGCCCTGGGCATGTGTTGCACAATCCGCTCCGGTTATCAACATTAACAGGAAAATGAGCCTCACATCTGACTGTGACAACGGCCTCTGAAGTGCCTCTAATCGTTGGTGGGGACACTGCTTAAAATGTTGGTCATCTCCCAACCCAATTCTTTGCTTCATAGTGTGTGACGGGGATGGCAATGTTTGCTTCGTGAGGAAAGTTAACAGACACCAGAGAAGTTGTGACAAAATCTTTACCGATGCACTACAAGGACACTCGGATGTGTTCATCGGGAACATTCAGGCAGGCCAGATGTAAAGGGTTTGAGCCGAGTAAAGCCCGATGTTGGAGGTTTAAATGCATGAATCTAAAAGGGAAACGGACTATTCTCCTTTTTATTGCTCATTTCTTTTTCATTGAAAACTTAACGAGGACCTCTGGAGGGAAGTCAAACATGTTTTGTAATAGAGTGCTGCTGATAATAAGTTTCTGCATAGCTACCGCATTCGAGCATAACTCCTTACAGACTCCCAGGGGTAAAACAATTACTCCAGCAGCTCACCAGACACCACTGCTTTACTGTACACAAAGGACTCACTCCCAAAAACAACAACATGGCCAATGAGACGCCAGCTCCCATTGGTGCTCGAGTGACTGAGTCTTTGCAAAGTCACAGACGAGTGATCATGCATGAGAGGAGCGATAAAAGCTCGGCGAGGGATTCAATGAAGTGGCAAAAGTCGACTTTATATGGAGACGCCCATGTATGAGATGGCAGCAGTGATGAGGAAGCAGAATCCTCACAGCACTGAAACACACAAAGAAGATGAACAGAGCATAATATCAAACTTTAAGAAAGGATGAATGCACAGAATTACACTAAATAAACTGCTACATATACATAATCAACCGTAACAATTGTTATTCAAATTTCTTCCGTCCCGGCAGTAAGTGTCGCCAAACATATTCACCGTCTGCGAGAGCTGTAATCAGTCATTACTTCCAGTTGAGAGGCCTGTAATGAAAAGGCGGCGCTCTGACGGGGGTGTCCAGGTTGATCCATGGAGCACTTCGGCTGGCCAGTTAACTGCAAGACTCATTCTTTCACAGGCAGAAAATGAGGCTGAAAGCGCTCAATACAGTAGCATTGATCTTCGTGGGGATGGCCTGACACCAGTAATTGCTAACTGATGGGATGATCATGAAGCAATGTTTTGCTGTATTACTTTAAAGCCACTTCAGCAAGGTCAGGCTGAAGTTGTCTCATTTATTCAAATTTCTACCTTAAACTGTAGAAAGTACGGACACGATTGATTGAAAATTAGGTTTAATTTTTTTCAGTTTTTTTTTTAACTTCATTGTAAAGTTGGTTATCATCGTTGGTCGGACAAAATAAGCTGTTTGTAGGCATCATAGTTGATTTCTGTGAATTGTGAACGCTATTTTTCACCATTTTCTACATTTGCATAGACTAAACCATTAATCTCGTGATAAAGAAGACTGAATGCTATTAATAGAGACAGACCTTTATTCTTGACCACCCGATGTTTTAGAAGAATACTTTCGCTAAGAAGCCCTCATGTTTGTTGCTGCGCTTCGCTTTTAAAAAGGAAACTCAACATTTCCTCAGTCTGTCTCTAGCAGCTCAGGAGCCATTACGCCGTCCTTTCCCAGGACAGCTTTCACCGTGAAACAGCAAGTCGTGTTGAGTTTCTTAACAAGCGTTATTAAAAGGCAGGGACATGAATGAATACTCCAGCTCCCTCACTTGCTCGGCGCTCGCGCTAATCAGTGTAATGCCAACATGGGGGGGGGAAAAAAAAAAAACGACCTTGCTTACCATCCATTGTCAGTAGTCGGTGCAGCAGGCACAGCTGAAATATGTCCTGGTTCAGAGCGTGGTGGCAGAGATACAGGACGCGGTGCTAGTCGAACAATTTAGCAAAGGCAAGACTCTTGACATTCTAATTAGGGAATTTGCTGCTCCATTTTAGCAGTGACGGAGCGGGGCTCTTTATCGGGTGGGCCAGGCCACACACCTGGCAAGCTGCGAGACCAAGCCGAGCCAGACTCTCTCAATGGCCCCCCCATCCCTCCACGGACCAAATAAATGAACCGCCGAATGTCCCGCTGAAAAGCAGCCAAAAATGATGACCGGCCAGTTTTACGAAAAAGCCAAAATTTCCTGTGTGAGATTTTTCATCAGTATATGTAAATGAATGCATGATTGTTGAATGTAAAATGATCCTCCACTCTTTTTCGTGTTCAGTGTTAAAATGACACGGATTTTGAAACTGTTCTGACCTGTGACTGTACCTTTCATCACAGAAGCTTTGAATTGATCTATTTAATACTTCCATTGACAACCGTATTTACATTCAGTGTGATTAACGCGCTTTAAACACGCTAATGTTACGTTTTCACATTTAACAGAAGAGACGGAGACACAGGGAGAGCGAACGACTGGTCAAGAGAGGCCGAAGTGCAGCTGCAACGCTACATAGGTGAAAACATCAACTGTTCAGGGAAAATAACAGTAATAACGGATAAGAAGACGATAAAGGAGCTATTAATAAAGTGGAAGAACAGCATGTCACCACACTCCTTCAGAGTTTATTTTGGGATGAGAACCAGGATTTGGGTTCATTCAAGTCCACTTGTTACAGGGGTTACTAAAGAGGGGAAAATGGAGATGACAAACATGTCAGTTCAGACCACAAAAATGTGGACGGATTAAAATACATTAAGGATCTTAATGTCTCATAAGGATCTAAACCGTTTGTAGACCCAGGACAACATTTAAAACTGGAAGATACTGCGGTGAAAACTGCTTAAATGGAGTTCATGTTTCCGTCATGAATGTACAAATCGGACTCATTAAAAAAAAAAGCAAAATGCTGGGAAAAGGGACAAAATACTTTTGACTGTCATTTTGTGTTTTTTTTTTTACTTTACTAATGAAATGCTGTTAGCTTGTACCTGGAGAGATGTGAAAGCTTTTTCCTTTGCTTTGCTTTAATGCGTCCGTCACAGCTGGAGAAAAGCATTTCCACTGAACCAAATGTTGAAAAAAGGAGAGAATTGCCCGTCTCCATAGTAAACACGGGTGGTGATGATAATAGTAGGCAAAATCGGGTCACTATTTCCATCAGGTAATCTAGACCACGGTGGACATTGGCACAAGGTCCTAACACGTCAGGCTGTGTTTATATTGAGGTACTCATGCTTATAACGTGTATAATAAAGGTAACAAATCAAGTAGGGTCGTTTTCTCAGAGACTTCTATACAATCTGCCTTCTTTATGCAACCAGACGAGTCGCGCCCTGCTGGCATTAGGAAGAATGCAATGTTTAAAGCACTTCTGCATTGGCTTCACTTTCCTGAACGAGCGGTTGCCACGTGCTGTGAACAAAGCAGTGCAGTCTGGGTATAGTTTAGGCTAGTTAAAGCTGAATAAACTCCTCCAGACCCAAGCCATGTTCTTGTGCCTTCCTTGCGACCCGCTGAATACAGCGAAGCGGGTTAGCCCCAAAGTTAGCAACAACTTCGACCCAGGCCCACCTAAAGTGGACTGACCTTTAATGTGGACCAGCTTCGGTCATTTCAGTGACGACAAGTTCTACCCACTAAGATACAGTGATGCGTTTGTGTTCGGTAATTCAGAGCACGGACCAGTCGGCGTCATGCGAGGAGCTGCTGGTGGCTACAGACTGATGGGTGTGTGCGAGATGACGGAGACGACACAGAGAAGCGACTGTTTGTTCAAAAACAATGGCTGCTCCGGAGGAGATTAGCGTAGATGCTGCGAAGGCATCGGTTAGATCTGAACTGGGGAGTATTTCTTCATTGGAAGAGGAGCAAAGAAGGGCACTAAAGGCTCGTCTGTGTGTAATTGCCTGTGAATGGTCTCAAAGTAAACCTTATTAGTTGTGCTGCTTTGTTAAAAAAATAAATTAAAAAAAACTGTCTCCTTTACTTTTCGTAGCCTTTGTTTACCTTTTCTGTTCAGCACCAGATGGAAGTAAAAGGGCCTCTCTCATCTTTCTATCCATCCATGTCTGAAGCTCCTCAGAGCCCTCCACCGTGTGTAACCTTTACTACAGAAAGTCACTTTGTCATTAATTTTCCTGCCCTCACTTCCTGCATCATGACTTTTCATCCACCACCTGCTTGTTACATTTCACAAATCTCCTGTCCTCGATTCGTTCATCTGGAACGGCCTTTCTGAGTCCCTTTGCTCTTCTGTGTCTCATGGATTCCCGATCCACACGACATGAAATGCTCCAGTAAGCCGGGCTACACTAGTGTTCATATTAGTCCGACTCTCTCGTTATGTGCAGGAGCCCCAAATCAATACTGTTCCTCATCTCGCACGCACGCACGCACGCACGCACGCACGCACGCACGCACGCACGCACGCACGCACGCTACAGTAAGTGAGGTGTCCCAATGCTCCCGGCCTGCGATAAATCATCCAGCCAGTTCCATTCAATATGCCACCACTCACAGCTGCCTTCAGACCCAGAGCTGTGGCACTGCTGCCTTGAGGGTACCGCAATGCCACAACTGTGATCTTTGAATGCTACACTACCCAGAAGTGATAAAATGATGAGAGTTAAGTCCATGTCCGTGGACTGCATCAACTTTTCTGTCCTCGTTCTCTCGGCCTCTCCGTGATTTAAAAGTATTTGATCACATAACGCAGGTAAGTTCTTTCAGATTGCCCAGCTTCTTCCCCCTCTCGCTGTTTTGTGGTGAAATGTTTTCTGTGTCTCTCTTCTGAACCACACACAGAATCAAACGCATATCCCGTTACAGGAAGCCAGAATTTGACCGTATGCTCATCAAACTGCAAATGCAAAATGCATCATAGAAGCACAATTCTACCGTGCTATTGTGATACCTCTCCTCGTTCCGACCACTAATTCAATTTATATGTTAATGTAAAACTCCATAAAGTGTGTGAAAAAAAAAATCCAAACTCATTTGCATGCACATCACACACTCAAGTAGAAACACACATACACATGCGCACACAGCAAGAAATCTCATGTGAGCTCACCCAGCAAAGCTGACATGTTCTGGTAAATTCTGAGCAGCTCCGGGGTGATGGCGGGGCTGTTCTCCAAAGTCACCAACCTGCATGACGAGAGGGAGGGAAGAGAGAAGAGCAGGTGGAAGTTAAAGTAAAAAAAAATAAAGAATTAGAAGTGAGAGACAGAGAGAGGGCAAAGGAGAGAATAAAACAGAAAGTGGGGAAAGTTGGGAGAAAGCAGAACAGAAGATATAGATTAGAGGCGGCAACAGAAAATGGGCAGAGAGGTACAACAGGACAAATTACAGAGGCAGAAAGAAGAAGAGAACATGGGCATCACAGAGGCGGAGAGAGATAATACGTGGTGAAGTGGGTGTAAAAGGGAAAAGAAGGAGGCAGAGGAAGGCAATGTTAGTGCTTTGGCTCAGTGTAATGCAAAATCTGATAAAAGAAACAAATGGGATGATTGGTTAATTAATCAGAGAGCATACTGACACAAAGTCGACAGTTTCACACATTCAGTTCTCAAACAAAAAGAAAAAGTCCCATTTTATATAATCATATGGGCTCTTGTAACTTATAATGGGTTGGGTTTAAAAAAAAAAAGAAAACATTTTATGAACAAGATAACTAATCAGTTCTCTACAGCAGCAGATTGTCAAAGTAATTTATTCAATAGGATCTACTGACGTGCTCACTGCTACTAAGTGTACGTGTGTGTCTCTAAACTGAACAACCTTACTGAGATGTTATACGTAATACATATAGGAAACACTCAATGATCAAAAACCCAAAATAAAGGTTGATGGATTTCACCTACAACTACTCAAAAAGCAGAGCCATGCATGACTGATTGAATGCATGCTTCACAGACTAATAGGGGAAAAAACACAAGATCCGATATCAGATACTGAGAGGGCCACAGAGAGAGAGAGAGAGAGAGAGAGAGAGAGAGAGAGAGAGAGAGAGAAATCAGCTGATAAAAGATAAAGGAAAAGGACATTGACTTTGTGAACACAGCAAAGGAATAGGGCATGATTGTTAATCAGGCAGAATAAAAGGCGGGACAGAGACATAAGACTGTGGCTTTGTACTACAAGTGCACACAGCATGCTGAACACTGCAGCACGCCACAGATGGAGAAAAAACACATTAAGCAGGGATGATGGGCAACCCGGCAAATTCTCCTCTGCTGAACCAAACCTTTTGCGGTTGTAACGCATTTGCAAAAGTGAGCGTAAGCAGCAGCTTCTTGAGATATCTTAATGTTGACCAAAACAATAACATAAAGGCATCGAGAGGCGCATGAATTATCAACCGCTTCATCGTGCACCTGGAGAGGTTGACAGAGACAGAGAGACACAGAGAGAGAAAGACAGCTATAGTCATAGTATGGATGTCGTGTGTGCGCGAGTGTGGTCTGACATGCGAGGGAGTTAATGACATCACCAAGTTCCTCGTAAAAAAGTCTGCATCGGTGAGTTCCGTTCTATAATTTATAAATGTGTAGAGCATATGCAACGTGCAAGTCCTTACCAGAGCTCCAGTCCATCCTCCAGCAAATACACATGCGGCGGCTGGGAAACATCGGTGCTTAGCTGGATGACAGGAAGAAGGAACGGGTACAGGTTCTTACACTCTGCCCCCAGGCCCTGTGAGAACAACCAGACGCAAAAAAAAAAAAAAGAGTCAATGCCAAATTAGGGAAACCCGAAAAAAAAGAAAAAGAAAAAAAAAGCAGAGTGGAGGGCTTCAAGAACTGCACTTTATGTGCTTTGGCGTAATGGGTGTTCCCCGACATTCAAATGCTCTGGCTCATCTTGACAGAGAGAGCACCCTGTCCCCATGCTGCACTACCTGCGGGAGAGCATACCTTGTTCTTACAATATGTCAGATGCATGTCTCGCAGCAAGTACGCTGCAAGGCGTGAGCAACTGTTCCCACTTTCAATAACAAGGTATCAGAAGTAGTGGCTTTTTGTTCCTATGTTTCATTGCTATATTCACGCCTTAAGGTGCAAAATCTGTTGAGGGAATTTTTATGTACATTTTATCGCTCTTTTAAAGCACCATTCAATAGTTTGATGAAAGGCTCAGGTGCAACTGCACGATCTAGATCAATGTCCATATGATGGTCATACCATAAAAATAGAACGAGAGGAGGACAGACGTTTAACCGTTTGCTGTGGTCATCAAAAAAAACTGTCGCTCGTCACTATGCATGGAGCATAGAAACAGTGTGAGCTCACAGCTCTTTGGGTGGCAACGCTACACATACGAGTCTCTGACCTTCCTGCTCTGTTGGTGAGGGAAACGTCTGTTCTGCCCTCATTATATTTCTATGGGTCATGCACATTTTAATGACATTTCAGATTGCACTGGGGTGAGTAAGAGATGACGTAATGTTCCTTTGGGAAGAATTTCTAACAAAGTGGAAACGCACAGGCCCATTTGTTTCACATGTACTGGACGTAAGCATGTGGCTATAATATCAGATAACGATGGGCGACGGTCATCCTGATCTCTACTGTGTCACGTTGCTCTTTACTGACGTAGAACGGCCAGAGACAGCGCCGCTGGGAACACAGTTAAAAACTCAAATCATTTTGAAAGCAGATTACATCAAACACAGTGGATAGATTTAATTACATTGGTCTCTTAAAGCACATTGAAGCTGAAAGCCAGAATACAACCTGTCTATTTCCTCTCCATCACACTTTACTATACAGCACACTACATACACTCAGTCCCGATTGATTGTTAGAAGACTCTCTCTGTGGAATAATATCTGGTCATCCAGTATTTTGTGTGCTGGATGAAATGTATGCGCAGCATTCAAATTCTCCTGTTTCACTCCTCATTTCTATCAGTGGGGAAAGTATGAAACAGTTGAACAGTACACATCTTTCTATTTTTGCTGTAATATTTTCATTATTATTAGCAGACTTTATCCATTTGGCTACATTCAGTATACTCAACATACTGTGATAACTGATTAAAGGCAAAATAAATTACTTTACCCTCACCTCGACAAATGTTGTTAGTTGCATTTCTATACGACACTATAATAGAATTCACCTTCACAATTAAAGATTTTATGACTGATTAACGCAAATTAACAAAAAGATCAAATGTGCATCCACAGCTTACAGTATACCAGTTGTTTTATGAGTTTTATGTAACAAACAGTGCGTCTTAATTTGAACCAAGTTGGAACATTAGAACTTCAACCAGACTTTTTTTTTTTTTTTTTTTCCCCCCCCCCAACGTCAGCATTATATTAAAAATCTACATCGGTATGTGGTTCCACGATTTGCTAATCCAAGCCCCTTCGGCTGTGGACCTTCAGCCTCCCACGGTTTGCCAGATGTGTACTCGTGTTAGTCTTTCAAAGGGAGTGCGCCTCTCATCACGGAGCGTTTCATCTCCCACTGTGAAGTAATGTAGCGGCAGTCACACTGAGGTCCAAATCTTTCTGCCGGCTGAGACAGGCTGCTCCGATGCTCTGGGGGAACGGAGCTTCTGTCTCCGGCTACTTTCTCTTAGCTTCAGCGATAGAACTGATTGATATTGTAGCAAAATAATTGCAAATAAAGTATTATACAAGTTGCCCCACGGACACAACAGAATCTTTACATTGCACCTGACGCTTAACACTGCTAAATAGCAAAGAAATACGTGTTTATCTGTGGCTCACAAATATATACACTGTGAGCAACTGAGTGTGAGAATAACAAAGGATGAAAGCCAGACAGAGCGTCTCCCCAGGTGGCCTTATCCAGTCAAGTCACAATTTTCTGGCAGGTGAAAATAAATATATTGAAATTGTTGTCACAAATGCGCCTGACCCAGGTCTCCCCAGCAGACATTTTGGAAGCCAGCCTCAGCAAAATGTGGCCAGACAAGTAAAAGCACACTTAGTGCGGGATCCACAGAACAGTACCACCTGTCATCAAGTCCACTCTCTATGAACAATAAACATAACACACTTGAAATTGAAGGAGATTTGTAACCCACAGAGCCATGCTTTAAGTTGAACCTCAGCTGTATTCCCTGCAATAGCGTTTTGCTGCTGTTTGGCTTATTTCTATAGTTTTGTTAATGGGCCAACCAAATGTCTGTTGTGGAACAAAAACAATGCGAGTGGTGAGTTTGTTAAGGCAGCTGATTCAAGCAGTACATTTCTATCTGACATCAACGCTATGAAAAGACAAACATCTAGATCTGAGCTGCTCAACAGTGCTGTCTAGTCTAGGAAAGCCTTTCACAGATGATACATTCTCCAATTAGTTTTTCATTTCCCTTCTAATCAACAATGTTTGGTGTTTCTAGCTTAACGGCATTTAAATTTAGGTAGTTGACATTTACGGAGGTTTGTTGTGCCAACGGGTGGCACAGGTGGATAGCTTAAAACACACACACACACACACACACACACACACACACACACACACACACA